>NW_027488839.1:0-300252 GCF_050948215.1 Halictus rubicundus | reverse complement strand
AGGATAGGATAGGATAGAGGATAGGATAGGATAGAGGATAGGATAGGATAGAGGATAGAGGATAGGATAGGATAGAGGATAGGATAGGATAGAGGATAGGATAGGATAGAGGATAGGATAGGATAGAGGATAGGATAGGATAGAGGATAGGATAGGATAGAGGATAGGATAGGATAGAGGATAGGATAGAGGATAGGATAGAGGATAGGATAGAGGATAGGATAGGATAGAGGATAGGATCGGATAGAGGATAGGATAGGATAGAGGATAGGATAGGATAGAGGATAGGATAGGATAGAGGATAGGATAGGATAGAGGATAGGATAGGATAGAGGATAGGATAGGATAGAGGATAGGATAGGATAGAGGATAGGATAGGATAGAGGATAGGATAGGATAGAGGATAGGATAGGATAGAGGATAGAGGATAGGATAGGATAGAGGATAGGATAGGATAGAGGATAGGATAGGATAGAGGATAGGATAGGATAGAGGATAGGATAGGATAGAGGATAGGATAGGATAGAGGATAGGATAGGATAGAGGATAGGATAGGATAGAGGATAGGATAGGATAGAGGATAGGATAGGATAGAGGATAGGATAGGATAGAGGATATGATAGGACAGAGGAATGGATAGGATAGAGGATTGGATAGGATAGAGGATAGGATAGGATAGAGGATAGGATAGGATAGAGGATAGGATAGCATAGAGGATAGGATAGGATAGGATAGAGGATAGGATAGAGGATAGGATAGAGGATAGGATAGGATAGAGGATAGGATCGGATAGAGGATAGGATAGAGGATAGGATAGAGGATAGGATAGGATAGAGGCTAGGATAGGATAGAGGATAGGATAGGATAGAGGATAGAGGATAGGATAGGATAGAGGATAGGATAGGATAGAGGATAGGATAGGATAGAGGATAGGATAGGATAGAGGATAGGATAGGATAGAGGATAGGATAGAATAGAGGATAGGATAGGATAGAGGATAGGATAGGATAGAGGATAGGATAGGATAGAGGATAGGATAGGATAGAGGATAGGATAGGATAGAGGATAGGATAGGATAGAGGATAGGATAGGATAGAGGATAGGATAGGATAGAGGATAGGATAGCATAGAGGATAGGATAGGATAGTGGATAGGATAGCATAGAGGATAGGATAGGATAGAGGATAGGATAGGATAGAGGATAGGATAGGATAGAGGATAGGATAGAGGATAGGATAGAGGATAGGATAGGATAGAGGATAGGATAGGATAGAGGATAGGATAGGATAGAGGATAGGATAGGATAGAGGATAGGATCGGATAGAGGATAGGATAGGATAGAGGATAGGATAGGATAGAGGATAGGATAGGATAGAGGATAGGATAGCATAGAGGATAGGATAGGATAGAGGATAGGATAGGATAGAAGATAGGATAGGATAGAGGATAGGATAGGATAGAGGATAGGATAGGATAGAGGATGGGATAGGATAGAGGACAGGATAGGATAGAGGAGAGGATAGGATAGAGGATACGATAGACGATAGGATAGGATAGAGCATAGGACAGGATAGAGGATAGGATAGGATAGAGGATAGGATAGGATAGAGGATAGGATAGGATAGAGGATGGGATAGGATAGAGGATAGGATAGGATAGAGGAGAGGATAGGATAGAGGATACGATAGACGATAGGATAGGATAGAGCATAGGACAGGATAGAGGATAGGATAGGATAGAGGATAGGATAGGATAGGATAGAGGATAGGATAGGATGGAGGATAGAGGATAGGATAGGATAGAGGATAGGATAGGATAGAGGATAGAGGATAGGATAGGATAGAGGATAGGATAGGATAGAGGATAGGATAGGATAGAGGATAGGATAGGATAGAGGATAGGATAGGATAGAGGATAGGATAGGATAGAGGATAGGATAGGATAGAGGATAGGATAGGATAGAGGATATGATAGGATAGAGGATAGGATAGGATAGAGGATAGGATAGGATAGAGGATAGGATAGGATAGTGGATAGGATAGGATAGAGGATAGGATAGGATAGAGGATAGGATAGGATAGAGGATAGGATAGGATAGAGGATAGGATAGGATAGAGGATAGGATAGGATAGAGGATAGGATCGGATAGAGGATAGGATAGGATAGATGAGAGGATAGGATAGAGGATAGGATAGACGATAGGATAGGATAGAGCATAGGACAGGATAGAGGATAGGATAGGATAGTGGATAGGATAGGATAGAGGATAGGATAGGATAGAGGATAGGATAGGATAGAGGATAGGATAGGATAGAGGATAGGATAGGATAGAGGATAGGATAGGATAGAGGATAGGATAGCATAGAGGATAGGATAGGATAGAGGATAGGATAGCATAGAGGATAGGATAGGATAGAGGATAGGATAGGATAGAGGATAGGATAGGATAGAGGATAGGATAGAGGATAGGATAGAGGATAGGATAGGATAGAGGATAGGATAGGATAGAGGATAGGATAGGATAGAGGATAGGATCGGATAGAGGATAGGATAGGATAGAGGATAGGATAGGATAGAGGATAGGGTAGGATAGAGGATAGGATAGCATAGAGGATAGGATAGGATAGACGATAGGATAGGATAGAAGATAGGATAGGATAGAGGATAGGATAGGATAGAGGATAGGATAGGATAGAGGATGGGATAGGATAGAGGATAGGATAGGATAGAGGAGAGGATAGGATAGAGGATACGATAGACGATAGGATAGGATAGAGCATAGGACAGGATAGAGGATAGGATAGGATAGAGGATAGGATAGCATAGAGGATAGGATAGGATAGAGGATAGAATAGGATAGAGGATAGGATAGGATAGAGGATAGGATAGGATAGAGGATAGGATAGGATAGAGGATGGGATAGGATAGAGGATAGGATAGGATAGAGGAGAGGATAGGATAGAGGATACGATAGACGATAGGATAGGATAGAGCATAGGACAGGATAGAGGATAGGATAGGATAGAGGATAGGATAGGATAGAGGATAGGATAGGATGGAGGATAGAGGATAGGATAGGATAGAGGATAGGATAGGATAGAGGATAGAGGATAGGATAGGATAGAGGATAGGATAGGATAGAGGATAGGATAGGATAGAGGATAGGATAGGATAGAGGATAGGATAGGATAGAGGATAGGATAGGATAGAGGATAGGATAGGATAGAGGATAGGATAGGATAGAGGATAGGATAGGATAGAGGATAGGATAGCATAGAGGATAGGATAGGATAGAGGATAGGATAGCATAGAGGATAGGATAGGATAGAGGATAGGATAGGATAGAGGATAGGATAGGATAGAGGATAGGATAGAGGATAGGATCGGATAGAGGATAGGATAGGATAGAGGATAGGATAGGATAGAGGATAGGATAGGATAGAGGATAGGATAGCATAGAGGATAGGATAGGATAGAGGATAGGATAGGATAGAAGATAGGATAGGATAGAGGATAGGATAGGATAGAGGATAGGATAGAGGATAGGATAGAGGATAGGATAGAGGATAGGATAGAGGATAGGATAGGATAGAGGATAGGATCGGATAGAGGATAGGATAGGATAGAGGATAGGATAGGATAGAGGATAGGATAGGATAGAGGATAGGATAGGATAGAGGATAGGATAGGATAGAGGATAGGATAGGATAGAGGATAGGATAGGATAGAGGATAGGATAGGATAGAGGATAGAGGATAGGATAGGATAGAGGATAGGATAGGATAGAGGATAGGATAGGATAGAGGATAGGATAGGATAGAGGATAGGATAGGATAGAGGATAGGATAGGATAGAGGATAGGATAGGATAGAGGATAGGATAGAGGATAGGATAGAGGATAGGATAGAGGATAGGATAGGATAGAGGATAGGATCGGATAGAGGATAGGATAGGATAGAGGATAGGATAGGATAGAGGATAGGATAGGATAGAGGATAGGATAGGATAGAGGATAGGATAGGATAGAGGATAGGATAGGATAGAGGATAGGATAGGATAGAGGATAGGATAGGATAGAGGATAGGATAGGATAGAGGATAGAGGATAGGATAGGATAGAGGATAGGATAGGATAGAGGATAGGATAGGATAGAGGATAGGATAGGATAGAGGATAGGATAGGATAGAGGATAGGATAGGATAGAGGATAGGATAGGATAGAGGATAGGATAGGATAGAGGATAGGATAGGATAGAGGATAGGATAGGATAGAGGATAGGATAGGATAGAGGATAGGATAGGATAGAGGATATGATAGGACAGAGGACTGGATAGGATAGAGGATTGGATAGGATAGAGGATAGGATAGGATAGAGGATAGGATAGGATAGAGGATAGGATAGCATAGAGGATAGGATAGGATAGGATAGAGGATAGGATAGAGGATAGGATAGAGGATAGGATAGGATAGAGGATAGGATCGGATAGAGGATAGGATAGAGGATAGGATAGAGGATAGGATAGGATAGAGGCTAGGATAGGATAGAGGATAGGATAGGATAGAGGATAGAGGATAGGATAGGATAGAGGATAGGATAGGATAGAGGATAGGATAGGATAGAGGATAGGATAGGATAGAGGATAGGATAGGATAGAGGATAGGATAGAATAGAGGATAGGATAGGATAGAGGATAGGATAGGATAGAGGATAGGATAGGATAGAGGATAGGATAGGATAGAGGATAGGATAGGATAGAGGATAGGATAGGATAGAGGATAGGATAGGATAGAGGATAGGATAGCATAGAGGATAGGATAGGATAGAGGATAGGATAGCATAGAGGATAGGATAGGATAGAGGATAGGATAGGATAGAGGATAGGATAGGATAGAGGATAGGATAGAGGATAGGATAGAGGATAGGATAGGATAGAGGATAGGATAGGATAGAGGATAGGATAGGATAGAGGATAGGATAGGATAGAGGATAGGATCGGATAGAGGATAGGATAGGATAGAGGATAGGATAGGATAGAGGATAGGATAGGATAGAGGATAGGATAGCATAGAGGATAGGATAGGATAGAGGATAGGATAGGATAGAAGATAGGATAGGATAGAGGATAGGATAGGATAGAGGATAGGATAGGATAGAGGATGGGATAGGATAGAGGACAGGATAGGATAGAGGAGAGGATAGGATAGAGGATACGATAGACGATAGGATAGGATAGAGCATAGGACAGGATAGAGGATAGGATAGGATAGAGGATAGGATAGGATAGAGGATAGGATAGGATAGAGGATGGGATAGGATAGAGGATAGGATAGGATAGAGGAGAGGATAGGATAGAGGATACGATAGACGATAGGATAGGATAGAGCATAGGACAGGATAGAGGATAGGATAGGATAGAGGATAGGATAGGATAGGATAGAGGATAGGATAGGATGGAGGATAGAGGATAGGATAGGATAGAGGATAGGATAGGATAGAGGATAGAGGATAGGATAGGATAGAGGATAGGATAGGATAGAGGATAGGATAGGATAGAGGATAGGATAGGATAGAGGATAGGATAGGATAGAGGATAGGATAGGATAGAGGATAGGATAGGATAGAGGATAGGATAGGATAGAGGATATGATAGGATAGAGGATAGGATAGGATAGAGGATAGGATAGGATAGAGGATAGGATAGGATAGTGGATAGGATAGGATAGAGGATAGGATAGGATAGAGGATAGGATAGGATAGAGGATAGGATAGGATAGAGGATAGGATAGGATAGAGGATAGGATAGGATAGAGGATAGGATCGGATAGAGGATAGGATAGGATAGATGAGAGGATAGGATAGAGGATAGGATAGACGATAGGATAGGATAGAGCATAGGACAGGATAGAGGATAGGATAGGATAGTGGATAGGATAGGATAGAGGATAGGATAGGATAGAGGATAGGATAGGATAGAGGATAGGATAGGATAGAGGATAGGATAGGATAGAGGATAGGATAGGATAGAGGATAGGATAGGATAGAGGATAGGATAGGATAGAGGATAGAGGATAGGATAGGATAGAGGATAGGATAGGATAGAGGATAGGATAGGATAGAGGATAGGATAGGATAGAGGATAGGATAGGATAGAGGATAGGATAGGATAGAGGATAGGATAGGATAGAGGATAGGATAGGATAGAGGATAGGATAGGATAGAGGATAGGATAGGATAGAGGATAGGATAGGATAGAGGATATGATAGGACAGAGGACTGGATAGGATAGAGGATTGGATAGGATAGAGGATAGGATAGGATAGAGGATAGGATAGGATAGAGGATAGGATAGCATAGAGGATAGGATAGGATAGGATAGAGGATAGGATAGAGGATAGGATAGAGGATAGGATAGGATAGAGGATAGGATCGGATAGAGGATAGGATAGAGGATAGGATAGAGGATAGGATAGGATAGAGGCTAGGATAGGATAGAGGATAGGATAGGATAGAGGATAGAGGATAGGATAGGATAGAGGATAGGATAGGATAGAGGATAGGATAGGATAGAGGATAGGATAGGATAGAGGATAGGATAGGATAGAGGATAGGATAGAATAGAGGATAGGATAGGATAGAGGATAGGATAGGATAGAGGATAGGATAGGATAGAGGATAGGATAGGATAGAGGATAGGATAGGATAGAGGATAGGATAGGATAGAGGATAGGATAGGATAGAGGATAGGATAGGATAGAGGATAGGATAGCATAGAGGATAGGATAGGATAGAGGATAGGATAGCATAGAGGATAGGATAGGATAGAGGATAGGATAGGATAGAGGATAGGATAGGATAGAGGATAGGATAGAGGATAGGATAGAGGATAGGATAGGATAGAGGATAGGATAGGATAGAGGATAGGATAGGATAGAGGATAGGATAGGATAGAGGATAGGATCGGATAGAGGATAGGATAGGATAGAGGATAGGATAGGATAGAGGATAGGATAGGATAGAGGATAGGATAGCATAGAGGATAGGATAGGATAGAGGATAGGATAGGATAGAAGATAGGATAGGATAGAGGATAGGATAGGATAGAGGATAGGATAGGATAGAGGATGGGATAGGATAGAGGACAGGATAGGATAGAGGAGAGGATAGGATAGAGGATACGATAGACGATAGGATAGGATAGAGCATAGGACAGGATAGAGGATAGGATAGGATAGAGGATAGGATAGGATAGAGGATAGGATAGGATAGAGGATGGGATAGGATAGAGGATAGGATAGGATAGAGGAGAGGATAGGATAGAGGATACGATAGACGATAGGATAGGATAGAGCATAGGACAGGATAGAGGATAGGATAGGATAGAGGATAGGATAGGATAGGATAGAGGATAGGATAGGATGGAGGATAGAGGATAGGATAGGATAGAGGATAGGATAGGATAGAGGATAGAGGATAGGATAGGATAGAGGATAGGATAGGATAGAGGATAGGATAGGATAGAGGATAGGATAGGATAGAGGATAGGATAGGATAGAGGATAGGATAGGATAGAGGATAGGATAGGATAGAGGATAGGATAGGATAGAGGATATGATAGGATAGAGGATAGGATAGGATAGAGGATAGGATAGGATAGAGGATAGGATAGGATAGTGGATAGGATAGGATAGAGGATAGGATAGGATAGAGGATAGGATAGGATAGAGGATAGGATAGGATAGAGGATAGGATAGGATAGAGGATAGGATAGGATAGAGGATAGGATCGGATAGAGGATAGGATAGGATAGATGAGAGGATAGGATAGAGGATAGGATAGACGATAGGATAGGATAGAGCATAGGACAGGATAGAGGATAGGATAGGATAGTGGATAGGATAGGATAGAGGATAGGATAGGATAGAGGATAGGATAGGATAGAGGATAGGATAGGATAGAGGATAGGATAGGATAGAGGATAGGATAGGATAGAGGATAGGATAGCATAGAGGATAGGATAGGATAGAGGATAGGATAGCATAGAGGATAGGATAGGATAGAGGATAGGATAGGATAGAGGATAGGATAGGATAGAGGATAGGATAGAGGATAGGATAGAGGATAGGATAGGATAGAGGATAGGATAGGATAGAGGATAGGATAGGATAGAGGATAGGATCGGATAGAGGATAGGATAGGATAGAGGATAGGATAGGATAGAGGATAGGGTAGGATAGAGGATAGGATAGCATAGAGGATAGGATAGGATAGACGATAGGATAGGATAGAAGATAGGATAGGATAGAGGATAGGATAGGATAGAGGATAGGATAGGATAGAGGATAGGATAGGATAGAGGATAGGATAGGATAGAGGATAGGATAGGATAGAGGATAGGATAGGATAGAGGATAGGATAGCATAGAGGATAGGATAGGATAGAGGATAGGATAGCATAGAGGATAGGATAGGATAGAGGATAGGATAGGATAGAGGATAGGATAGGATAGAGGATAGGATAGAGGATAGGATAGAGGATAGGATAGGATAGAGGATAGGATAGGATAGAGGATAGGATAGGATAGAGGATAGGATAGGATAGAGGATAGGATCGGATAGAGGATAGGATAGGATAGAGGATAGGATAGGATAGAGGATAGGATAGGATAGAGGATAGGATAGCATAGAGGATAGGATAGGATAGAGGATAGGATAGGATAGAAGATAGGATAGGATAGAGGATAGGATAGGATAGAGGATAGGATAGGATAGAGGATGGGATAGGATAGAGGACAGGATAGGATAGAGGAGAGGATAGGATAGAGGATACGATAGACGATAGGATAGGATAGAGCATAGGACAGGATAGAGGATAGGATAGGATAGAGGATAGGATAGGATAGAGGATAGGATAGGATAGAGGATGGGATAGGATAGAGGATAGGATAGGATAGAGGAGAGGATAGGATAGAGGATACGATAGACGATAGGATAGGATAGAGCATAGGACAGGATAGAGGATAGGATAGGATAGAGGATAGGATAGGATAGGATAGAGGATAGGATAGGATGGAGGATAGAGGATAGGATAGGATAGAGGATAGGATAGGATAGAGGATAGAGGATAGGATAGGATAGAGGATAGGATAGGATAGAGGATAGGATAGGATAGAGGATAGGATAGGATAGAGGATAGGATAGGATAGAGGATAGGATAGGATAGAGGATAGGATAGGATAGAGGATAGGATAGGATAGAGGATATGATAGGATAGAGGATAGGATAGGATAGAGGATAGGATAGGATAGAGGATAGGATAGGATAGTGGATAGGATAGGATAGAGGATAGGATAGGATAGAGGATAGGATAGGATAGAGGATAGGATAGGATAGAGGATAGGATAGGATAGAGGATAGGATAGGATAGAGGATAGGATCGGATAGAGGATAGGATAGGATAGATGAGAGGATAGGATAGAGGATAGGATAGACGATAGGATAGGATAGAGCATAGGACAGGATAGAGGATAGGATAGGATAGTGGATAGGATAGGATAGAGGATAGGATAGGATAGAGGATAGGATAGGATAGAGGATAGGATAGGATAGAGGATAGGATAGGATAGAGGATAGGATAGGATAGAGGATAGGATAGCATAGAGGATAGGATAGGATAGAGGATAGGATAGCATAGAGGATAGGATAGGATAGAGGATAGGATAGGATAGAGGATAGGATAGGATAGAGGATAGGATAGAGGATAGGATAGAGGATAGGATAGGATAGAGGATAGGATAGGATAGAGGATAGGATAGGATAGAGGATAGGATCGGATAGAGGATAGGATAGGATAGAGGATAGGATAGGATAGAGGATAGGGTAGGATAGAGGATAGGATAGCATAGAGGATAGGATAGGATAGACGATAGGATAGGATAGAAGATAGGATAGGATAGAGGATAGGATAGGATAGAGGATAGGATAGGATAGAGGATGGGATAGGATAGAGGATAGGATAGGATAGAGGAGAGGATAGGATAGAGGATACGATAGACGATAGGATAGGATAGAGCATAGGACAGGATAGAGGATAGGATAGGATAGAGGATAGGATAGCATAGAGGATAGGATAGGATAGAGGATAGAATAGGATAGAGGATAGGATAGGATAGAGGATAGGATAGGATAGAGGATAGGATAGGATAGAGGATGGGATAGGATAGAGGATAGGATAGGATAGAGGAGAGGATAGGATAGAGGATACGATAGACGATAGGATAGGATAGAGCATAGGACAGGATAGAGGATAGGATAGGATAGAGGATAGGATAGGATAGAGGATAGGATAGGATGGAGGATAGAGGATAGGATAGGATAGAGGATAGGATAGGATAGAGGATAGAAGATAGGATAGGATAGAGGATAGGATAGGATAGAGGATAGGATAGGATAGAGGATAGGATAGGATAGAGGATAGGATAGGATAGAGGATAGGATAGGATAGAGGATAGGATAGGATAGAGGATAGGATAGGATAGAGGATAGGATAGCATAGAGGATAGGATAGGATAGAGGATAGGATAGCATAGAGGATAGGATAGGATAGAGGATAGGATAGGATAGAGGATAGGATAGGATAGAGGATAGGATAGAGGATAGGATCGGATAGAGGATAGGATAGGATAGAGGATAGGATAGGATAGAGGATAGGATAGGATAGAGGATAGGATAGCATAGAGGATAGGATAGGATAGAGGATAGGATAGGATAGAAGATAGGATAGGATAGAGGATAGGATAGGATAGAGGATAGGATAGGATAGAGGATGGGATAGGATAGAGGACAGGATAGGATAGAGGAGAGGATAGGATAGAGGATACGATAGACGATAGGATAGGATAGAGCATAGGACAGGATAGAGGATAGGATAGGATAGAGGATAGGATAGGATAGAGGATAGGATAGGATAGAGGATGGGATAGGATAGAGGATAGGATAGGATAGAGGAGAGGATAGGATAGAGGATACGATAGACGATAGGATAGGATAGAGCATAGGACAGGATAGAGGATAGGATAGGATAGAGGATAGGATAGGATAGGATAGAGGATAGGATAGGATGGAGGATAGAGGATAGGATAGGATAGAGGATAGGATAGGATAGAGGATAGAGGATAGGATAGGATAGAGGATAGGATAGGATAGAGGATAGGATAGGATAGAGGATAGGATAGGATAGAGGATAGGATAGGATAGAGGATAGGATAGGATAGAGGATATGATAGGATAGAGGATAGGATAGGATAGAGGATAGGATAGGATAGAGGATAGGATAGGATAGTGGATAGGATAGGATAGAGGATAGGATAGGATAGAGGATAGGATAGGATAGAGGATAGGATAGGATAGAGGATAGGATAGGATAGAGGATAGGATCGGATAGAGGATAGGATAGGATAGATGAGAGGATAGGATAGAGGATAGGATAGACGATAGGATAGGATAGAGCATAGGAGGGGACCGAGGGGATATGGGCTTAGTAGTGGTGACTCGGATCCACTACTAGGTATGCCACAGTGGTGGCGGTCATATCCCTAAAATCCTCTACGCTCCACCTCCTCGTGGTGGTCCCTGGGAACACACATAGTTGTGTGTTGCTAACGGAGCGAGGGGTATTCCGCGGAAAGTAGTCCCAATGATGTATGAGGCGATGCCGGCGGGATCTTCGGATCCTGGCAGGGCCTCCCTTGCCGGTAAGGCTCACACGGAGGGATAAAAAACCGCGGAATGGGTCCTGCGATAACGACCGGGGAGGTCGCCGCAGGGCCCTTGCCGTAAACCGGTGGTCATGTTTTACCGGAACGGTGGTCTTGCCTTAATCGGCCGGGCCGCGAGGATGATAACCTCTATAAAAATCCCAATGCCCTAAGCTTAGGTGCGCGGTGAGAGGGTACGCCCTGGCTACAGGGCGCGGCTGGTGGGGTACATCAGCCACTAGCGCACCATCTCTGGATACCTGGCGAACTCCAGTTGAAATTAGCCTTACCCGGGCAAGGAGGCTCTGCCCGGGCGGACGTGTTTTTTCCTGCCAATCTCGTGGGACCAGATATGGAATCGTATAATAAAAACCTTGATGTTGTGGGGGAGGCTGCCGATACGGCAGCAGCTGCGGCGGGGGAAGAGACGGCAGCGGTCACTGACGGGGAGGGGATGGCAACGATTACTGCCGGGGAGAACGCGGTCGTGGTCATCGCGGACGAGGACTCGGATGGGGATGAAACAATCATCTCCATCTCGAGCTCCGTCGGCTCGATCGTGACGCGCGGGGGCGCGGAGAAGCGGGGCGCGACATCTGGGGTCTCTGACCCCAAGCGTGCCCGGTTAGAGGGGGGGCAGCACACCCGCGGCGGGTCGGCGTCGCGGACGGACCCCGGGGAGGGCTCGTCGGGGACGCCCACCATGGATCTGGCCCTCGGCGGCCGCGCCGAGAGGAGTCAGACGAGGAGGGTGGATGACCTCATCGAGCTGGGTGGGAGGATGCCGACAGCGCAGCTAGTAGGGGAGGTGGAGGAGGCGATGTTGAGGGTGGAGAGAGTCTCCACCGTCTCAAAGGGCCTCAAGGGGGACCTGGCTAAAGACTTGCGGGATTGTTCTGCAGTCGCCAGGGCCCACTGCACCACCTTGATGCAGCGGTGCTTTACCGGGATGGCGTGGCAGGGTAGCCAGGAGGTGGCCCGCCTCCGCGAGCAGAACGCGGCCCTCGCGAAGGAGGCGGGTGACCTCCGGGCGAGGCTCCGGTCAATGGAGGCCGGGCGGCGGGCGAACACCGACAGCGGTCGCCGGGCGGGACATGCGCCAATAGGGGAAGCGCCCCCCGCCTCCTCGACAGCGGGGGTCCGTACGCGGGGGATGGAGGCGATGGGACCGTCGGGGGAGGGAGCGGGAGTTTTGGACTCCGAAGCCCTGCTTCTCCGGGTCGGCGCGCTGATAACGGCCAGGAACCGGGAGCTAGAGGCCCGGATGGAGGAGCGGTTCCGGACGATTCTGGCCGGGTTGGCCCCGGCCCTCCGGGCGGAGGGTAAATCGGCGCGCGAGGCGACGCCGGTGGCTTCTCTGCCGGCGACGTCTGTCACCAAGGGGACTGGACCGGTGGTCGTGTCCAACGTGAGGGTGGTGCCCCCCGTTATCATTCCGCCACCGGTCGTCCCGGCCTCGTGGATGGAGGTGACGAGCAAGGCGGCGAAGAGGGCCAAGAAGAAGATGGCCGCGGAGGAGGCTGCGGCGAGAGCAGCCGCGGCCGAGGCAGCTGCCGCCGCTTCACGGCTGCAGGCTGCGAGGGAGCCGAGGGCGGCGGGCGGCGCACGAGTGCAGGGCGGCGCGAGCGCGGCGAAGCCCGCCGCCGGGAGGGACGGTGGCCTGGGACGCACCCCCAGAACGGGAGCAGTGGCCATCACCATCCCCGAGAGCTGCAAGCTCACTTATTCGGAGGTGATGGCCAGGGCAAAAGAGAGGGTGGACCTCAAGGCTATCGGGATCGAGTCGGGGGTGCTTCCCAGGCGGTCGAAAACCGGCGGGATCCTCCTGGAGGTCAGGGGCACGGGGTGCCAGGAGAAGGCACGGGCCCTCTCCGGGAGGATCGCCGAGGCGCTTGGGGGGACCGGGGTTAAGGTCTCCCAGGCGGTCAAGCGCGGCGAGGTGCGCGTGGCGGGCCTGGACGACTCGGTGTCGCCCGGGGACGTAGCGGCGGCGCTGGCGGCGGCGGGGGGGTGTTCCGCGGCGGAGTTCCGGGTCGGCGAGATCCGCAGACCCGCCTCGGAGCAGGCGCTGGGCTCCTGTTGGGCCCAGGGCCCCCTCGCGGCCGTCAAGAAAGTGTTGGCGGGAGGCCGGCTGCTGGTCGGCTGGTCCTCGGCCCGCGTCGAGGCGCTGAGGGAGCGGCCCCTCCAATGCTTCCGTTGTTTGGAGACGGGGCACACGCGGGCGACATGCAAGAGCGCGGTCGACAGAGGCGCGATGTGCTACCGCTGCGGGGCGGCGGAGCACCGGGCTTCGGCCTGTAAGGCCGCCCCCAGGTGTCCGCTCTGCGCGGACCTGGGGAGACCATCGGGCCATAGATTCGGGGCCAAAGCGTGTGCCCCGGCTCCCAAGAGGGGCCGCGCGGCGACGAAAGAGATGGGCGCGTCTGGGGCTGCATCCGCGCAGCGGCCGCAGACGGCGCCGGGGGCCCGGACCTCCCAGGGAGGGGACTCTGCAGAGCCCATGTTAGAGTAGGTACTTTTAATCCTACTCCGGTTCTGCAGGCGAACCTCAACCACTCGCGCGCGGCACAGGACCTGTTTGTCCAAGCCGTGCGCGAGTGGGGGGCTGGGCTGGCAGTTGCGGCGGAGCCGTACGCAATCCCCGAACACCCCTTCTGGGTGGGGGACGAGATCGGCTCCGTAGTAATAGTGGCGGGAAGCCGCCCCGGGTCCCCGTCGGTCTCCCTTCTGGAGCGGGGCGAGGGATTCGTGGCGGTGCAATGGGGGGACATCGCGGTTGTCGGGATCTACATCTCGCCGAGCTGTGGCCTCGATCAATTTCGGGGGTTCCTGGGCGGGCTGAACAGCTGCATCGCGCGGTGCAGCGCCCGCCCGGTTCTCGTTTTGGGAGACTTCAATGCCCACGCGGTATCGTGGGGGAGTCCCAGGACGACCACTAGGGGTAGCGAGGTGTTAACCTGGGCGGCCGGCCTGGATCTCCGGTTGATTAACCGGGGATCCACGCCGACGTGCGTGCGTCCGCAGGGGGTCTCGATTGTCGACCTGACATGGGGGACTCCCTCGGCCGTGCGCCGGGTGTCGGGATGGAGGGTGGCCGAGGAGATAGAGATTGCGTCAGACCATACGCCCATCGTCATGGACGTGTGGCCCACCCTCCACGCGCGGGATTCCCGGCCGGGCCGGGGGGACCGACGGCCGCGATGGGCCTTGAAGCGGCTGGACGCGGACGCGTTCGGGGCCGCGGTAGCCGCGGCGACATGGACGGGGCCGGCCCTGTCCGAGCTGGCGCCTGCGCAAGGGGCGAGGCGGCTGCGGGAGGTAATGACGGCGGTGTGCGACACCGCCATGCCCCGCAGCCGGTTCGCCCCCAGGAGGGCGGCGTACTGGTGGTCCGCCGGCATTGCGGAGCTCCGGCGTGCCTGCAATGCCGCGCGGCGTCGGTACGGCCGAGCGCGTAGGAGGCGCGACGACGAGGAGGCGACGGCGAGGCTCGGCGGGGAGTACCGAGCCGCGCTCGGGGTTCTCCGCAGGGCTATCGCGCGGGCCAAGGCCGACGCGTGGTCGGAGCTCGTCGGCACGGTGGACTCCGATCCATGGGGGCGCCCGTACAAGCTTGTCATGAACAAGCTGCGCGCGTGGGCGCCTCCGGTGACGGAGTCGATGGACCCCCACCTGCTCGAGGGAGTGGTGGCGTCCCTCTTCCCGCGAGAGGGGGGACAACTGCGCCGCTCCCATTGGGAACAGGAGCCTCTCTCCTGGTCCGCAGAGTGGGAGGTGTCGGCCGGCGAGCTGGGTGAGGCGATGGCCAGGGCGCGGCGGGTGGGCCGCAAGGCCCCGGGCCCGGACGGGGTGCCGGGCCGCGCGTTGGTCTTGGCCCTGGAGGGGGGACTCGCCGCCGAACTCCGGCAGCTGTATAACGGCTGTCTGAGGGAGGGGGTGTTCCCCACGGAGTGGAAGTCGGGCAGGTTGGTCCTCCTTCCGAAGGGGGGCAAGTCCCGGGACTCGCCCTCAGGGTACCGGCCAATTTGTCTGCTGGACGAGGCGGGGAAGTTGTTCGAGCGCGTACTCGTTGGACGCCTCGTCCGGCACCTGTCGGCGGGAGGGGTCCCCGATCTGAGCGGGGTTCAATTCGGCTTCCGGGAGGGTCTCTCCACCGTCGACGCTATTCGGCGGGTGAGGGCTCTCTCGGAGGCCTGTACGAGGGGGGGCGGTGTTGCGTTGGCGATATCCTTGGATATCGCTAACGCGTTCAACACCGTCCCCTGGGATCGGATAATGGAGGCCCTGGTCTTCCACCGGGTGCCTCTGTATCTCAGAAGGGTGATTGGGAGCTATCTCTCCGACAGGGGTATAGAGTATCCCGGCCGGTACGGGATGGTGCGCAGGGGCGTCGTGCGCGGGGTTCCGCAGGGCTCGGTGTTGGGCCCGTTGCTGTGGATTCTTGCGTACGATCGCGTCCTGCGGGAGGAGATGCCTCCCGGGGTCAGCCTGACGTGTTACGCCGACGACACGCTGGTATTGGCCACCGGGAGGTATGCGAAGGAGGCCATCTGCCTGGCGGAGCGCGGCGCGTGGCGCGCGGTGCGCGCGATCCGGTCGCTGGGCCTAGAGGTGTCCGTCGAGAAAACCAGGGCCATGTGGTTTCTCCGCTCGGCCCGGTTGGCGGCGCCTCCCCAGTGCTGGATCTGCGTGGGGGAGGGGATGGTCAAGGTCGGGTCCCAGATGCGGTACCTGGGACTCGAGCTTGACGGCCGGTGGCGTTTTGACCGCCACCTTGAGTCGCTGGCGCCCCGGGCGGAGAGGGCGACCGCTGCGCTCGGTCGCCTTCTCCCGAATCTCGGGGGACCCTGTGGACGGGTGCGTCGTCTGTTCGCGGTGGTGGTGCGAGTTTTGGTCCTGTACGGAGCCCCTGTGTGGGCGCGCGATGTCTTGGCTAGGGGGCGCAGTGGCGGCACACGGTCGCTGCTGCGTCGCATCGAGCGCAGGCTGGCCATAGGCATCGTGCGGGGGTACCGCACCATTTCATACGCGACGGCGATGGTGATGTCGGGGCTGATCCCCCTCGAGCTGGAGGCCCGCGTGTTGGCGGATGTGCATACGCACTCCAGGGAACTCCGGCTCCGGGGGGTGGCCCCGGATCAGGCGCGGCTCATGGTGGATGAGCTCAGGCGACATGCTCGGCGGCACGCAGCCCGGGAGTGGCGCGATAGCCTTCCCGGGACGAGGGAGGGCGAGAGGCGGGCCGTTCGGGCCATCCTCCCGGTGTTCGATCAATGGAACAGGGGATGGATGGGGCATAGGGTCTCCTACCGTGTGACGCAGGTGATGAGCGGGCACGGGTGCTTCGGCGACTACCTGTGTCGCATCGGAAGGGAGACCGAGGAGGCGTGTCACCACTGCGGCGAGCCGCGGGACACGGCGCAACACACTCTGGAGGAGTGTCCGGCATGGGGGGAAGAGCGCCGTGCCCTGCGGCGCGCGGTGGGCCACGACCTCTCGCTCCCGGCTGTCGTCGCTGCGGCAGCCGGTGGCGAGGAGGCGTGGAGGGGGTTCGCTTCCTTCTGCGAGCGGGTTATGCTGCGGAAGGAGGCTGCGGAACGGGATCGGGAGCGTAATCACGATCCCGGCCGAAGGGGGGGGAGGCGGCGCAGGGTACGCCCCGGGGGCGTACCACCGTTGCGACGCCTCTGACGCGAGCGGGGACGCCCTTGATGATCTCGAGGCGGGGGATCGGATATCCCCTTACACTCGGTCACCAACGGCGTCCCCGGAGGCCGCCGGGCATCTCGAGCGGGGGCTCGGATGCTCATCGGGCGGCCTAACAGGGGGGAAGGCGCCACGTCGTCCGTTGCGTGGTGCCTTCGGATAGAGTAGGTACGGGAGGGGGCCGCGTCCCCCCCCCCTGGGTGGTATGCTAAGGCGGGGGCACACCGGATTGACATGCGCGCGCAGAGCACGGGTGCCCCCAGGAGTCTAGGGACGGACGGGGAGGAGTTAGTGGGTATACTCGGCGTTGCACCAACCAGCCGAGGAGTCCCACATAACCCGGACCACCCCCCCCCCCCCGGGGGGGTTCGGGTATCCGTAACGAGATTACCTCCTCGGAAAAAAAAAAAAAAAAAAAAAAAAAAAAAAAAAAATAGGATAGAGCATAGGACAGGATAGAGGATAGGATAGGATAGTGGATAGGATAGGATAGAGGATAGGATAGGATAGAGGATAGGATAGGATAGAGGATAGGATAGGATAGAGGATAGGATAGGATAGAGGATAGGATAGGATAGAGGATAGGATAGCATAGAGGATAGGATAGGATAGAGGATAGGATAGCATAGAGGATAGGATAGGATAGAGGATAGGATAGGATAGAGGATAGGATAGGATAGAGGATAGGATAGAGGATAGGATAGAGGATAGGATAGGATAGAGGATAGGATAGGATAGAGGATAGGATAGGATAGAGGATAGGATAGGATAGAGGATAGGATCGGATAGAGGATAGGATAGGATAGAGGATAGGATAGGATAGAGGATAGGATAGGATAGAGGATAGGATAGCATAGAGGATAGGATAGGATAGAGGATAGGATAGGATAGAAGATAGGATAGGATAGAGGATAGGATAGGATAGAGGATAGGATAGGATAGAGGATGGGATAGGATAGAGGATAGGATAGGATAGAGGAGAGGATAGGATAGAGGATACGATAGACGATAGGATAGGATAGAGCATAGGACAGGATAGAGGATAGGATAGGATAGAGGATAGGATAGCATAGAGGATAGGATAGGATAGAGGATAGAATAGGATAGAGGATAGGATAGGATAGAGGATAGGATAGGATAGAGGATAGGATAGGATAGAGGATGGGATAGGATAGAGGATAGGATAGGATAGAGGAGAGGATAGGATAGAGGATACGATAGACGATAGGATAGGATAGAGCATAGGACAGGATAGAGGATAGGATAGGATAGAGGATAGGATAGGATAGAGGATAGGATAGGATGGAGGATAGAGGATAGGATTGGATAGAGGATAGGATAGGATAGAGGATAGAGGATAGGATAGGATAGAGGATAGGATAGGATAGAGGATAGGATAGGATAGAGGATAGGATAGGATAGAGGATAGGATAGGATAGAGGATAGGATAGGATAGAGGATAGGATAGGATAGAGGATAGGATAGGATAGAGGATAGGATAGGATAGAGGATAGGATAGGATAGAGGATAGGATAGGATAGAGGATAGGATAGGATAGAGGATAGGATAGGATAGAGGATAGGATAGGATAGAGGATAGGATAGGATAGAGGATAGGATAGCATAGAGGATAGGATAGGATAGAGGATAGGATAGCATAGAGGATAGGATAGGATAGAGGATAGGATAGGATAGAGGATAGGATAGGATAGAGGATAGGATAGAGGATAGGATAGAGGATAGGATAGGATAGAGGATAGGATAGGATAGAGGATAGGATAGGATAGAGGATAGGATAGGATAGAGGATAGGATCGGATAGAGGATAGGATAGGATAGAGGATAGGATAGGATAGAGGATAGGATAGGATAGAGGATAGGATAGCATAGAGGATAGGATAGGATAGAGGATAGGATAGGATAGAAGATAGGATAGGATAGAGGATAGGATAGGATAGAGGATAGGATAGGATAGAGGATGGGATAGGATAGAGGATAGGATAGGATAGAGGAGAGGATAGGATAGAGGATACGATAGACGATAGGATAGGATAGAGCATAGGACAGGATAGAGGATAGGATAGGATAGAGGATAGGATAGCATAGAGGATAGGATAGGATAGAGGATAGAATAGGATAGAGGATAGGATAGGATAGAGGATAGGATAGGATAGAGGATAGGATAGGATAGAGGATGGGATAGGATAGAGGATAGGATAGGATAGAGGAGAGGATAGGATAGAGGATACGATAGACGATAGGATAGGATAGAGCATAGGACAGGATAGAGGATAGGATAGGATAGAGGATAGGATAGGATAGAGGATAGGATAGGATGGAGGATAGAGGATAGGATAGGATAGAGGATAGGATAGGATAGAGGATAGGATAGGATAGAGGATAGGATAGGATAGAGGATAGAGGATAGGATAGGATAGAGGATAGGATAGGATAGAGGATAGGATAGGAGAGAGGATAGGATAGGATAGAGGATAGGATAGGATAGAGGATAGGATAGGATAGAGGATAGGATAGGATAGAGGATAGGATAGGATAGAGGATAGGATAGGATAGAGGATAGGATAGGATAGAGGATAGGATAGGATAGAGGATAGGATAGGATAGAGGATAGGATAGGATAGAGGATAGGATAGGATAGAGGATAGGATAGGATAGAGGATAGGATAGGGGATTTGATAGGATAGAGGATAGGATAGGATAGATGATAGGATAGGATAGAGGATAGGATAGGGTAGAGGATAGCATTGTATAGAGGATACGATAGGATAGAGGATAGGATAGGGTAGAGGATAGCATAGGATAGAGGATACGATAGGATAGAGGATAGGATAGGATAGGATAGAGGATAGGATAGGATAGAGGATGGGATAGCATAGAGGATAGGATAGGATAGAGGATTGGATAGAGGATAGGATAGGATAGAGGATAGGATAGGTTAGAGGATTCGATAGAGGATAGGATAGGATAGAGGATATTATAGGATAGAGGATATGATAGGATAGAGGATAGGATAGGATAGAGGATAGGATAGGATAGAGGATAGGATAGGATAGAGGCTAGGATAGGATAGAGGATAGGATAGCATAGAGGATAGGATAGGATAGAGGATAGGATAGGATAGAGGATGGGATAGGATAGAGGATAGGATAGGATAGGATAGAGGATAGGATAGGATAGAGGATAGGATAGGATAGAGGATAGGATAGGATAGAGGATAGGATAGGATAGAGGATAGGATAGGATAGAGGGTAGGATAGGATAGAGGATAGGATAGGATAGAGGATAGGATAGGATAGAGGATAGGATAGGATAGAGGATAGGATAGGATAGAGGATAGGATAGGATAGAGGATAGGATAGGATAGAGGATAGGATAGGATAGAGGATAGGATAGGGGATTTGATAGGATAGAGGATAGGATAGGATAGATGATAGGATAGGATAGAGGATAGGATAGGGTAGAGGATAGCATTGTATAGAGGATACGATAGGATAGAGGATAGGATAGGGTAGAGGATAGCATAGGATAGAGGATACGATAGGATAGAGGATAGGATAGGATAGGATAGAGGATAGGATAGGATAGAGGATGGGATAGCATAGAGGATAGGATAGGATAGAGGATTGGATAGAGGATAGGATAGGATAGAGGATAGGATAGGTTAGAGGATTCGATAGAGGATAGGATAGGATAGAGGATATTATAGGATAGAGGATATGATAGGATAGAGGATAGGATAGGATAGAGGATAGGATAGGATAGAGGATAGGATAGGATAGAGGCTAGGATAGGATAGAGGATAGGATAGCATAGAGGATAGGATAGGATAGAGGATAGGATAGGATAGAGGATGGGATAGGATAGAGGATAGGATAGGATAGAGGATAGGATAGGATAGAGGATAGGATAGGATAGAGGATGGGATAGGATAGAGGATAGGATAGGATAGAGGATAGGGTAGGGGATTTGATAGGATAGAGGATAGGATAGGATAGAAGATAGGATAGGATAGAGGATAGGATAGGATAGAGGATAGGATAGAATAGAGGATAGGATAGGATAGAGGATAGGATAGGATAGAGGATAGGATAGGATAGAGGATAGGAGAGGATAGAGGATAGGATAGGATAGAGGATAGGATAGGATAGAGGATAGGATAGGATAGAGGATAGGATAGCATAGAGGATAGGATAGGATAGAGGATAGGATAGGATAGAGGATGGGATAGGATAGAGGATAGGATAGGATAGAGGATAGGATAGGATAGAGGATAGGATAGGATAGAGGATGGGATAGGATAGAGGATAGGATAGGATAGAGGATAGGATAGGATAGAGGATAGGATAGGATAGAGGATAGGATAGGATAGAGGATAGGATAGGATAGAGGATAGGATAGGATAGAGGATAGGATAGGATAGAGGATAGGATAGGATAGAGGATAGGATAGGATAGAGGATAGGATAGGGGATTTGATAGGATAGAGGATAGGATAGGATAGATGATAGGATAGGATAGAGGATAGGATAGGGTAGAGGATAGCATTGTATAGAGGATACGATAGGATAGAGGATAGGATAGGGTAGAGGATAGCATAGGATAGAGGATACGATAGGATAGAGGATAGGATAGGATAGGATAGAGGATAGGATAGGATAGAGGATGGGATAGCATAGAGGATAGGATAGGATAGAGGATTGGATAGAGGATAGGATAGGATAGAGGATAGGATAGGTTAGAGGATTCGATAGAGGATAGGATAGGATAGAGGATATTATAGGATAGAGGATATGATAGGATAGAGGATAGGATAGGATAGAGGATAGGATAGGATAGAGGATAGGATAGGATAGAGGATAGGATAGGATAGAGGATAGGATAGCATAGAGGATAGGATAGGATAGAGGATAGGATAGGATAGAGGATGGGATAGGATAGAGGATAGGATAGGATAGAGGACAGGATAGGATAGAGGATAGGATAGGATAGAGGATGGGATAG
The DNA here is from genome assembly GCF_050948215.1 of Halictus rubicundus. Taxonomy (NCBI): domain Eukaryota; kingdom Metazoa; phylum Arthropoda; class Insecta; order Hymenoptera; family Halictidae; genus Halictus; species Halictus rubicundus. The sequence continues at coordinate 277,774 of NW_027488839.1, read as the reverse complement.
GATAGAGGATAGGATAGGATAGAGGATAGGGTAGGGGATTTGATAGGATAGAGGATAGGATAGGATAGAAGATAGGATAGGATAGAGGATAGGATAGAATAGAGGATAGGATAGGATAGAGGATAGGATAGGATAGAGGATAGGATAGGATAGAGGATAGGAGAGGATAGAGGATAGGATAGGATAGAGGAGAGGATAGGATAGAGGAGAGGATAGGATAGAGGATAGGATAGACGATAGGATAGGATAGAGGATAGGATAGGATAGAGGAGAGGATAGGATAGAGGATAGGATAGGATAGAGGATAGGATAGGATAGAGGATAGGATAGGATAGAGGATAGGATAGGATAGAGGATTGGATAGGATAGAGGATAGGATAGGATAGAAGTTAGGATAGGATAGAGGATAGGATAGGATAGAGGATAGGATAGGATAGAGGATAGGATAGGGGATTTGATAGGATAGAGGATAGGATAGGATAGATGATAGGATAGGATAGAGGATAGGATAGGGTAGAGGATAGCATTGTATAGAGGATACGATAGGATAGAGGATAGGATAGGGTAGAGGATAGCATAGGATAGAGGATACGATAGGATAGAGGATAGGATAGGATAGGATAGAGGATAGGATAGGATAGAGGATGGGATAGGATAGAGGATAGGATAGGATAGAGGATTGGATAGAGGATAGGATAGGATAGAGGATAGGATAGGTTAGAGGATTGGATAGAGGATAGGATAGGATAGAGGATATTATAGGATAGAGGATATGATAGGATAGAGGATATGATAGGATAGAGGATAGGATAGGATAGAGGATAGGATAGGATAGAGGATAGGATAGGATAGAGGATAGGATAGGATAGAGGATAGGATAGGATAGAGGATAGGATCGGATAGACGATAGGATAGGATAGAGGATAGGATAGGATAGAGGATAGGATAGGATAGAGGATAGGATAGCATAGAGGATAGGATAGGATAGAGGATAGGATAGGATAGAAGATAGGATAGGATAGAGGATAGGATAGGATAGAGGATAGGATAGGATAGAGGATGGGATAGGATAGAGGATAGGATAGGATAGAGGAGAGGATAGGATAGAGGATACGATAGACGATAGGATAGGATAGAGCATAGGACAGGATAGAGGATAGGATAGGATAGAGGATAGGATAGCATAGAGGATAGGATAGGATAGAGGATAGAATAGGATAGAGGATAGGATAGGATAGAGGATAGGATAGGATAGAGGATAGGATAGGATAGAGGATGGGATAGGATAGAGGATAGGATAGGATAGAGGAGAGGATAGGATAGAGGATACGATAGACGATAGGATAGGATAGAGCATAGGACAGGATAGAGGATAGGATAGGGTAGAGGATAGCATTGTATAGAGGATACGATAGGATAGAGGATAGGATAGGGTAGAGGATAGCATAGGATAGAGGATACGATAGGATAGAGGATAGGATAGGATAGGATAGAGGATAGGATAGGATAGAGGATGGGATAGCATAGAGGATAGGATAGGATAGAGGATTGGATAGAGGATAGGATAGGATAGAGGATAGGATAGGTTAGAGGATTCGATAGAGGATAGGATAGGATAGAGGATATTATGGGATAGAGGATATGATAGGATAGAGGATAGGATAGGATAGAGGATAGGATAGGATAGAGGATAGGATAGGATAGAGGCTAGGATAGGATAGAGGATAGGATAGCATAGAGGATAGGATAGGATAGAGGATAGGATAGGATAGAGGATGGGATAGGATAGAGGATAGGATAGGATAGAGGATAGGATAGGATAGAGGATAGGATAGGATAGAGGATGGGATAGGATAGAGGATAGGATAGGATAGAGGATAGGGTAGGGGATTTGATAGGATAGAGGATAGGATAGGATAGAAGATAGGATAGGATAGAGGATAGGATAGGATAGAGGATAGGATAGAATAGAGGATAGGATAGGATAGAGGATAGGATAGGATAGAGGATAGGATAGGATAGAGGATAGGAGAGGATAGAGGATAGGATAGGATAGAGGATAGGATAGGATAGAGGATAGGATAGGATAGAGGATAGGATAGCATAGAGGATAGGATAGGATAGAGGATAGGATAGGATAGAGGATGGGATAGGATAGAGGATAGGATAGGATAGAGGATAGGATAGGATAGAGGATAGGATAGGATAGAGGATGGGATAGGATAGAGGATAGGATAGGATAGAGGATAGGATAGGATAGAGGATAGGATAGGATAGAGGATAGGATAGGATAGAGGATAGGATAGGATAGAGGATAGGATAGGATAGAGGATAGGATAGGATAGAGGATAGGATAGGATAGAGGATAGGATAGGATAGAGGATAGGATAGGGGATTTGATAGGATAGAGGATAGGATAGGATAGATGATAGGATAGGATAGAGGATAGGATAGGGTAGAGGATAGCATTGTATAGAGGATACGATAGGATAGAGGATAGGATAGGGTAGAGGATAGCATAGGATAGAGGATACGATAGGATAGACGATAGGATAGGATAGGATAGAGGATAGGATAGGATAGAGGATGGGATAGCATAGAGGATAGGATAGGATAGAGGATTGGATAGAGGATAGGATAGGATAGAGGATAGGATAGGTTAGAGGATTCGATAGAGGATAGGATAGGATAGAGGATATTATAGGATAGAGGATATGATAGGATAGAGGATAGGATAGGATAGAGGATAGGATAGGATAGAGGATAGGATAGGATAGAGGATAGGATAGGATAGAGGATAGGATAGCATAGAGGATAGGATAGGATAGAGGATAGGATAGGATAGAGGATGGGATAGGATAGAGGATAGGATAGGATAGAGGACAGGATAGGATAGAGGATAGGATAGGATAGAGGATGGGATAGGATAGAGGATAGGATAGGATAGAGGATAGGGTAGGGGATTTGATAGGATAGAGGATAGGATAGGATAGAAGATAGGATAGGATAGAGGATAGGATAGAATAGAGGATAGGATAGGATAGAGGATAGGATAGGATAGAGGATAGGATAGGATAGAGGATAGGAGAGGATAGAGGATAGGATAGGATAGAGGATAGGATAGGATAGAGGAGAGGATAGGATAGAGGATAGGATAGACGATAGGATAGGATAGAGGATAGGATAGGATAGAGGAGAGGATAGGATAGAGGATAGGATAGGATAGAGGATAGGATAGGATAGAGGATAGGATAGGATAGAGGATAGGATAGGATAGAGGATTGGATAGGATAGAGGATAGGATAGGATAGAAGTTAGGATAGGATAGAGGATAGGATAGGATAGAGGATAGGATAGGATAGAGGATAGGATAGGGGATTTGATAGGATAGAGGATAGGATAGGATAGATGATAGGATAGGATAGAGGATAGGATAGGGTAGAGGATAGCATTGTATAGAGGATACGATAGGATAGAGGATAGGATAGGGTAGAGGATAGCATAGGATAGAGGATACGATAGGATAGAGGATAGGATAGGATAGGATAGAGGATAGGATAGGATAGAGGATGGGATAGGATAGAGGATAGGATAGGATAGAGGATTGGATAGAGGATAGGATAGGATAGAGGATAGGATAGGTTAGAGGATTGGATAGAGGATAGGATAGGATAGAGGATATTATAGGATAGAGGATATGATAGGATAGAGGATAGGATAGGATAGAGGATAGGATAGGATAGAGGATAGGATAGGATAGAGGATATTATAGGATAGAGGATATGATAGGATAGAGGAATGGATGGGATAGAGGATTGGATAGGATAGAGGATAGGATAGGATAGAGGATAGGATAGGATAGAGGATAGGATAGGATAGAGGATAGGATAGGGGATTTGATAGGATAGAGGATAGGATAGGATAGATGATTGGATAGGATAGAGGATAGGATAGGGTAGAGGATAGCATTGTATAGAGGATACGATAGGATAGAGGATAGGATAGGGTAGAGGATAGCATAGGATAGAGGATACGATAGGATAGAGGATAGGATAGGATAGGATAGAGGATAGGATAGGATAGAGGATGGGATAGGATAGAGGATAGGATAGGATAGAGGATTGGATAGAGGATAGGATAGGATAGAGGATAGGATAGGTTAGAGGATTGGATAGAGGATAGGATAGGATAGAGGATATTATAGGATAGAGGATATGATAGGATAGAGGATATGATAGGATAGAGGATAGGATAGGATAGAGGATAGGATAGGATAGAGGATAGGATAGGATAGAGGATAGGATAGGATAGAGGATAGGATCGGATAGACGATGGGATAGGATAGAGGATAGGATAGGATAGAGGATAGGATAGGATAGAGGATAGGATAGCATAGAGGATAGGATAGGATAGAGGATAGGATAGGATAGAAGATAGGATAGGATAGAGGATAGGATAGGATAGAGGATAGGATAGGATAGAGGATGGGATAGGATAGAGGATAGGATAGGATAGAGGAGAGGATAGGATAGAGGATACGATAGACGATAGGATAGGATAGAGCATAGGACAGGATAGAGGATAGGATAGGATAGAGGATAGGATAGCATAGAGGATAGGATAGGATAGAGGATAGAATAGGATAGAGGATAGGATAGGATAGAGGATAGGATAGGATAGAGGATAGGATAGGATAGAGGATGGGATAGGATAGAGGATAGGATAGGATAGAGGAGAGGATAGGATAGAGGATACGATAGACGATAGGATAGGATAGAGCATAGGACAGGATAGAGGATAGGATAGGGTAGAGGATAGCATTGTATAGAGGATACGATAGGATAGAGGATAGGATAGGGTAGAGGATAGCATAGGATAGAGGATACGATAGGATAGAGGATAGGATAGGATAGGATAGAGGATAGGATAGGATAGAGGATGGGATAGCATAGAGGATAGGATAGGATAGAGGATTGGATAGAGGATAGGATAGGATAGAGGATAGGATAGGTTAGAGGATTCGATAGAGGATAGGATAGGATAGAGGATATTATAGGATAGAGGATATGATAGGATAGAGGATAGGATAGGATAGAGGATAGGATAGGATAGAGGATAGGATAGGATAGAGGCTAGGATAGGATAGAGGATAGGATAGCATAGAGGATAGGATAGGATAGAGGATAGGATAGGATAGAGGATGGGATAGGATAGAGGATAGGATAGGATAGAGGATAGGATAGGATAGAGGATAGGATAGGATAGAGGATGGGATAGGATAGAGGATAGGATAGGATAGAGGATAGGGTAGGGGATTTGATAGGATAGAGGATAGGATAGGATAGAAGATAGGATAGGATAGAGGATAGGATAGGATAGAGGATAGGATAGGATAGAGGATGGGATAGGATAGAGGATAGGATAGGATAGAGGATAGGATAGGATAGAGGATAGGATAGGATAGAGGATAGGATAGGATAGAGGATAGGATAGGATAGAGGATAGGATAGGATAGAGGATAGGATAGGATAGAGGATAGGATAGGATAGAGGATAGGATAGGATAGAGGATAGGATAGGGGATTTGATAGGATAGAGGATAGGATAGGATAGATGATAGGATAGGATAGAGGATAGGATAGGATAGAGGATAGGATAGGATAGAGGATAGGATAGAATAGAGGATAGGATAGGATAGAGGATAGGATAGGATAGAGGATAGGATAGGATAGAGGATAGGAGAGGATAGAGGATAGGATAGGATAGAGGATAGGATAGGATAGAGGATAGGATAGGATAGAGGATAGGATAGCATAGAGGATAGGATAGGATAGAGGATAGGATAGGATAGAGGATGGGATAGGATAGAGGATAGGATAGGATAGAGGATAGGATAGGATAGAGGATAGGATAGGATAGAGGATGGGATAGGATAGAGGATAGGATAGGATAGAGGATAGGATAGGATAGAGGATAGGATAGGATAGAGGATAGGATAGGATAGAGGATAGGATAGGATAGAGGATAGGATAGGATAGAGGATAGGATAGGATAGAGGATAGGATAGGATAGAGGATAGGATAGGGGATTTGATAGGATAGAGGATAGGATAGGATAGATGATAGGATAGGATAGAGGATAGGATAGGGTAGAGGATAGCATTGTATAGAGGATACGATAGGATAGAGGATAGGATAGGGTAGAGGATAGCATAGGATAGAGGATACGATAGGATAGAGGATAGGATAGGATAGGATAGAGGATAGGATAGGATAGAGGATGGGATAGCATAGAGGATAGGATAGGATAGAGGATTGGATAGAGGATAGGATAGGATAGAGGATAGTATAGGTTAGAGGATTCGATAGAGGATAGGATAGGATAGAGGATATTATAGGATAGAGGATATGATAGGATAGAGGATAGGATAGGATAGAGGATAGGATAGGATAGAGGATAGGATAGGATAGAGGATAGGATAGGATAGAGGATAGGATAGCATAGAGGATAGGATAGGATAGAGGATAGGATAGGATAGAGGATGGGATAGGATAGAGGATAGGATAGGATAGAGGACAGGATAGGATAGAGGATAGGATAGGATAGAGGATGGGATAGGATAGAGGATAGGATAGGATAGAGGATAGGGTAGGTGATTTGATAGGATAGAGGAGAGGATAGGATAGAAGATAGGATAGGATAGAGGATAGGATAGAATAGAGGATAGGATAGGATAGAGGATAGGATAGGATAGAGGATAGGATAGGATAGAGGATAGGAGAGGATAGAGGATAGGATAGGATAGAGGATAGGATAGGATAGAGGAGAGGATAGGATAGAGGATAGGATAGACGATAGGATAGGATAGAGGATAGGATAGGATAGAGGAGAGGATAGGATAGAGGATAGGATAGGATAGAGGATAGGATAGGATAGAGGATAGGATAGGATAGAGGATAGGATAGGATAGAGGATTGGATAGGATAGAGGATAGGATAGGATAGAAGTTAGGGTAGGATAGAGGATAGGATAGGATAGAGGATAGGATAGGATAGAGGATAGGATAGGGGATTTGATAGGATAGAGGATAGGATAGGATAGATGATAGGATAGGATAGAGGATAGGATAGGGTAGAGGATAGCATTGTATAGAGGATACGATAGGATAGAGGATAGGATAGGGTAGAGGATAGCATAGGATAGAGGATACGATAGGATAGAGGATAGGATAGGATAGGATAGAGGATAGGATAGGATAGAGGATGGGATAGGATAGAGGATAGGATAGGATAGAGGATTGGATAGAGGATAGGATAGGATAGAGGATAGGATAGGTTAGAGGATTGGATAGAGGATAGGATAGGATAGAGGATATTATAGGATAGAGGATATGATAGGATAGAGGATAGGATAGGATAGAGGATAGGATAGGATAGAGGATAGGATAGGATAGAGGATATTATAGGATAGAGGATATGATAGGATAGAGGAATGGATGGGATAGAGGATTGGATAGGATAGAGGATAGATGATAGGATAGGATTGAGGATTGGATAGGTTACAGGATAGGATGGGATAGAGGATAGGATAGGATAGAGGATGGGATAGGATAGAGGATAGGATAGGATAGAGGATAGGATAGGATAGGATAGAGGAGAGGATAGGATAGAGGATAGGATACGCGATAGGATAGGATAGAGGATAGGATAGGATAGAGGAGAGGATATTATAGAGGATAGGATAGGATAGAGGATAGGATAGGATAGAGGATAGGATAGGATAGAGGATAGGATAGGATAGAGGATTGGATAGGATAGAGGATAGGATAGGATAGAAGTTAGGATAGGATAGAGGATAGGATAGGATAGAGGATAGGATAGGATAGAGGATAGGATAGGGGATTTGATAGGATAGAGGATAGGATAGGATAGATGATAGGATAGGATAGAGGATAGGATAGGGTAGAGGATAGCATTGTATAGAGGATACGATAGGATAGAGGATAGGATAGGGTAGAGGATAGCATAGGATAGAGGATACGATAGGATAGAGGATAGGATAGGATAGGATAGAGGATAGGATAGGATAGAGGATGGGATAGGATAGAGGATAGGATAGGATAGAGGATTGGATAGGTTAGAGGATTGGATAGAGGATAGGATAGGATAGAGGATAGGATAGGATAGAGGATATTATAGGATAGAGGATATGATAGGATAGAGGAATGGATGGGATAGAGGATTGGATAGGATAGAGGATAGATGATAGGATAGGATTGAGGATTGGATAGGTTACAGGATAGGATGGGATAGAGGATAGGATAGGATAGAGGATGGGATAGGATAGAGGATAGGATAGGATAGAGGATAGGATAGGATAGAGGATAGGATAGGATAGAGGATGGGATAGGATAGAGGATAGGATAGGATAGAGGATAGGGTAGGGGATTTGATAGGATAGAGGATAGGATAGGATAGAAGATAGGATAGGATAGAGGATAGGATAGGATAGAGGATAGGATAGAATAGAGGATAGGATAGGATAGAGGATAGGATAGGATAGAGGATAGGATAGGATAGAGGATAGGAGAGGATAGAGGATAGGATAGGATAGAGGATAGGATAGGATAGAGGATGGGATAGGATAGAGGATAGGATAGGATAGAGGATAGGGTAGGGGATTTGATAGGATAGAGGATAGGATAGGATAGAAGATAGGATAGGATAGAGGATAGGATAGGATAGAGGATAGGATAGAATAGAGGATAGGATAGGATAGAGGATAGGATAGGATAGAGGATAGGATAGGATAGAGGATAGGAGAGGATAGAGGATAGGATAGGATAGAGGATAGGATAGGATAGAGGATGGGATAGGATAGAGGATAGGATAGGATAGAGGATAGGATAGGATAGAGGATAGGATAGGATAGAGGATGGGATAGGATAGAGGATATTATAGGATAGAGGAGAGGATAGGATAGAGCATAGGATAGAGGATAGAATAGAGGATTGGATAGGATAGAAGATATTATAGGATAGACGATAGGATAGGATAGACGATAGGATAGGATAGAGGATTGGATAGGATAGAGGATATTAAAGGATGGAGGATAGGATAGGGGATTGGATGGGATAGAGGATAGGATAGATGATAGGATAGAGGATTGGATAGAATAGAGGATAGGATACTATAGAGGATTGGATAGGATGGAGGATATTATAGGATAGAGGATAGGATAAGACTGAGGATAGGATAGGGGATTGGATAGGATAGAGGATAGGATAGGATAGAGGATATGATAGGATAGAGGATTGCATAGGATAGAGGATATTATAGGATAGAGGATAGGATAAGGTTGAAGATAGGATAGGGGATTGGATAGGATAGAGGATAGGATAGGATAGACGATAGGATAGGATAGAGGATAGGATATCATAGGAATACGATAGGATAGAGGATAGGATAGGATAGAGGACAGGATAGGATAGAGGATAGGATAGGATAGAAATTAGGATACAACAGAGGATAGGATAGGATAGAGGATATTATGGGATACAGGATAGGATAGGATAGAGGATGGGATAGGATAGAGGATACATTAGGATAGAGGATATGATAGGATAGATGATTGGATAGGATACAGGATTGCATTGAGGATAGGATAGGATAGAGGAAAGGATAGAAAATAGGATAGAGGATTCGATAGGATAGAGTATTGGATAGAATAGAGGATATTATAGGATAGAGGATAGGATAAGATTGAGGATAGGATAGGGGATTGGATAGGATAGAGGATAGGATAGGATAGAGGATATTACAGGATAGACTATAGGATAGGATAGAGGATAGGATAGGATAGAGGATACGATAGGATAGAGGATAGGATAGGATAGAGGATAGGATAGGATAGAGGATTGCATAGGATAGAGGATATTATAGGATAGAGGATAGGATAAGGTTGAAGATAGGATAGGGGATAGGATAGGATAGAGGATAGGATAGGATGCAGGATACGATAGGATAGAGGACAGGATAGGATAGAGGATAGGATAGGATAGAAAATAGGATACAACAGATGATAGGATAGGATAGAGGATATTATAGGATAGATGATTGGATAGGATAGGATAGGACAGAGAATACGGTAGGATAGAGGATAGGATAGGATAGAGGATACGATAGGATTGAGGTTAGGATAGCATAGAGGATATGATAGGATAGAGGATAGGCTAAGATAGAGGATAGGATAGGATAGAGGATAGGATAGGATAGAGGATAGGATAGGATAGAGTATAGGATAGGATAGAGGATATTATAGGATATAGGATAATAGGATTGAGGATAGGATAGGATAGATGATGGGATAGGATAGAGGATACGCTGTGTTACAGGATAGGATAGGATAGAGGATAGGATAGAGGACAGGATAGGATAGAGGATAGGATAAGGTAGAGGTTGGGATAGTACAGATTGTAGGATAGGGTAGAGGATAGGATAGGATAGAGGATAGGATAGGATAGAGGATAGGATAGGATAGAAGATTGTATAGGATAGAGGATACGGTAGGATAGAGGATTGTATAGGATACAGGATAGGATAGGATAGAGGATAGGATAGGATAGAGGATGGGATAGGATAGAGGATAGGATAGGATAGAGGATTGCATAGGATAGAGGATATTATAGGATAGAGGATAGGATAAGATTGAGGATAGGATAGGGGATTTGATAGGATAGAGGATAGGATAGGATAGAGGATATTATAGGATAGACGATAGCATAGGATGGAGGATAGGATAGGATAGAGGATACGATAGGATAGAGGATGGGATAGGATAGAGGATAGGATAGGATAGAGGATTGCATAGGATAGAGGATATTATAGGATAGAGGATAGGATACGATTGAGGATAGGATAGGGGATTGGATAGGATAGAGGATAGGATAGGATAGAGGATATTACAGGATAGACTATAGGATAGGATAGAGGATAGGATAGGATAGAGGATACGATAGGATAGAAGATAGGATAGGATAGAGGATAGGATAGGATAGAGGATTGCATAGGATAGAGGATATTATAGGATAGAGGATAGGATAAGATTGAGGATAGGATAGGGGATTGGATAGGATAGAGGATAGGATAGGATAGAGGATATTACAGGATAGACTATAGGATAGGATAGAGGATAGGATAGGATAGAGGATAGGATAGGATAGAGGATGGGATAGGATAGAGGATACAATAGGATAGAGGATAGGATAGGATAGAGGATATTTTAGGGTAGAGGATAGGATAGGATAGAGGATAGGATAGCATAGAGGATAGGATAGGATTGAGGATAGGATAGGATAGGATAGAGGATAGGTTAGGATAGAGGATAGGATAGGCTAGAGGATAGGATAGGATAGAGGATAGGATAGGATAGAGGATGGGATAGGATAGAGGATACAATAGGATAGAGGATAGGAAAGGATAGAGGATGGGATAGGATAGAGGATACAATAGGATAGAGGATAGGATAGAATAGAGGACAGGATAGGATAGAGGATAGGATAGGACAGAAAATAGGATACGACAGAGGATAGGATAGGATAGAGGATAGGATAGGATAGGGGATAGGATAGGATTGAGGATAGGATGGGATAGAGGATAGGATAGGATAGAGGATAGGATAGGATAGACGATACGATAGGATAGAAAATAGGATACAACAGAGGATAGGATAGGATAGAGGATATTATAGGATAAAGGATAGGATAAGATAGAGGATAGGATAATATAGAGGATAGGATAGAGGATTGGATAGGATATAGGATATTATAGAATAGAGGAATGGATAGGATAGAGGATTGGATAGAATAGAGGATATTATGGGATAGAGGATTGGATAAGATGGAGGATTGGATAGGATACATAATAGCATTCAGGATAGGATAGGATAGAGGATATTATAGGATAGACGATTGGATAGGATAGAGGATAGGATAGGATTGAGGATAGGATAGGATAGGATAGGATAGAGGATAGGATAGGATAGAGGATAGGATAGGCTAGAGGATAGGATAGGATAGAGGATAGGATAGGATAGAGGATAGGATAGGATATAGGATAGGATAGGATATATGATATTATAGGATAGAGGATAGGATAGGATAGAGGATAGGATAGGATATATGATATTATAGGATAGAGGATAGGAAAGGATAAAGGATAGGGTAGGATATATGATATTATAGGATAGAGGATAGGATAGGATAGAGGATATGATAGGATAGAGGATTGCATAGGATAGAGGATATTATAGGATAGAGGATAGGATAAGGTTGAAGATAGGATAGGGGATTGGATAGGATAGAGGATAGGATAGGATAGAAGATTGTATAGGATAGAGGATACGGTAGGATAGAGGATTGTATAGGATACAGGATAGGATAGGATAGAGGATAGGATAGGATAGAGGATGGGATAGGATAGAGGATAGGATAGGATAGAGGATTGCATAGGATAGAGGATATTATAGGATAGAGGATAGGATAAGATTGAGGATAGGATAGGGGATTTGATAGGATAGAGGATAGGATAGGATAGAGGATATTATAGGATAGACGATAGCATAGGATGGAGGATAGGATAGGATAGAGGATACGATAGGATAGAGGATGGGATAGGATAGAGGATAGGATAGGATAGAGGATTGCATAGGATAGAGGATATTATAGGATAGAGGATAGGATACGATTGAGGATAGGATAGGGGATTGGATAGGATAGAGGATAGGATAGGATAGAGGATATTACAGGATAGACTATAGGATAGGATAGAGGATAGGATAGGATAGAGGATACGATAGGATAGAAGATAGGATAGGATAGAGGATAGGATAGGATAGAGGATTGCATAGGATAGAGGATATTATAGGATAGAGGATAGGATAAGATTGAGGATAGGATAGGGGATTGGATAGGATAGAGGATAGGATAGGATAGAGGATATTACAGGATAGACTATAGGATAGGATAGAGGATAGGATAGGATAGAGGATAGGATAGGATAGAGGATGGGATAGGATAGAGGATACAATAGGATAGAGGATAGGATAGGATAGAGGATATTTTAGGGTAGAGGATAGGATAGGATAGAGGATAGGATAGCATAGAGGATAGGATAGGATTGAGGATAGGATAGGATAGGATAGAGGATAGGTTAGGATAGAGGATAGGATAGGCTAGAGGATAGGATAGGATAGAGGATAGGATAGGATAGAGGATGGGATAGGATAGAGGATACAATAGGATAGAGGATAGGAAAGGATAGAGGATGGGATAGGATAGAGGATACAATAGGATAGAGGATAGGATAGAATAGAGGACAGGATAGGATAGAGGATAGGATAGGACAGAAAATAGGATACGACAGAGGATAGGATAGGATAGAGGATAGGATAGGATAGGGGATAGGATAGGATTGAGGATAGGATGGGATAGAGGATAGGATAGGATAGAGGATAGGATAGGATAGACGATACGATAGGATAGAAAATAGGATACAACAGAGGATAGGATAGGATAGAGGATATTATAGGATAAAGGATAGGATAAGATAGAGGATAGGATAATATAGAGGATAGGATAGAGGATTGGATAGGATATAGGATATTATAGAATAGAGGAATGGATAGGATAGAGGATTGGATAGAATAGAGGATATTATGGGATAGAGGATTGGATAAGATGGAGGATTGGATAGGATACATAATAGCATTCAGGATAGGATAGGATAGAGGATATTATAGGATAGACGATTGGATAGGATAGAGGATAGGATAGGATTGAGGATAGGATAGGATAGGATAGGATAGAGGATAGGATAGGATAGAGGATAGGATAGGCTAGAGGATAGGATAGGATAGAGGATAGGATAGGATAGAGGATAGGATAGGATATAGGATAGGATAGGATATATGATATTATAGGATAGAGGATAGGATAGGATAGAGGATAGGATAGGATATATGATATTATAGGATAGAGGATAGGAAAGGATAAAGGATAGGGTAGGATATATGATATTATAGGATAGAGGATAGGATAGGATAGAGGATATGATAGGATAGAGGATTGCATAGGATAGAGGATATTATAGGATAGAGGATAGGATAAGGTTGAAGATAGGATAGGGGATTGGATAGGATAGAGGATAGGATAGGATAGACGATAGGATAGGATAGAGGATAGGATATCATAGGAATACGATAGGATAGAGGATAGGATAGGATAGAGGACAGGATAGGATAGAGGATAGGATAGGATAGAAATTAGGATACAACAGAGGATAGGATAGGATAGAGGATATTATGGGATACAGGATAGGATAGGATAGAGGATGGGATAGGATAGAGGATACATTAGGATAGAGGATATGATAGGATAGATGATTGGATAGGATACAGGATTGCATTGAGGATAGGATAGGATAGAGGAAAGGATAGAAAATAGGATAGAGGATTCGATAGGATAGAGTATTGGATAGAATAGAGGATATTATAGGATAGAGGATAGGATAAGATTGAGGATAGGATAGGGGATTGGATAGGATAGAGGATAGGATAGGATAGAGGATATTACAGGATAGACTATAGGATAGGATAGAGGATAGGATAGGATAGAGGATACGATAGGATAGAGGATAGGATAGGATAGGGGATAGGATAGGATAGAGGATTGCATAGGATAGAGGATATTATAGGATAGAGGATAGGATAAGGTTGAAGATAGGATAGGGGATAGGATAGGATAGAGGATAGGATAGGATGCAGGATACGATAGGATAGAGGACAGGATAGGATAGAGGATAGGATAGGATAGAAAATAGGATACAACAGAGGATAGGATAGGATAGAGGATATTATAGGATAGATGATTGGATAGGATAGGATAGAGGATAGGATAGGATAGGACAGAGAATACGGTAGGATAGAGGATAGGATAGGATAGAGGATACGATAGGATTGAGGTTAGGATAGCATAGAGGATATGATAGGATAGAGGATAGGCTAAGATAGAGGATAGGATAGGATAGAGGATAGGATAGGATAGAGGATAGGATAGGATAGAGTATAGGATAGGATAGAGGATATTATAGGATATAGGATAATAGGATTGAGGATAGGATAGGATAGATGATGGGATAGGATAGAGGATACGCTGTGTTACAGGATAGGATAGGATAGAGGATAGGATAGAGGACAGGATAGGATAGAGGATAGGATAAGGTAGAGGTTGGGATAGTACAGATTGTAGGATAGGGTAGAGGATAGGATAGGATAGAGGATAGGATAGGATAGAGGATAGGATAGGATAGAAGATTGTATAGGATAGAGGATACGGTAGGATAGAGGATTGTATAGGATACAGGATAGGATAGGATAGAGGATAGGATAGGATAGAGGATGGGATAGGATAGAGGATAGGATAGGATAGAGGATTGCATAGGATAGAGGATATTATAGGATAGAGGATAGGATAAGATTGAGGATAGGATAGGGGATTTGATAGGATAGAGGATAGGATAGGATAGAGGATATTATAGGATAGACGATAGCATAGGATGGAGGATAGGATAGGATAGAGGATACGATAGGATAGAGGATGGGATAGGATAGAGGATAGGATAGGATAGAGGATTGCATAGGATAGAGGATATTATAGGATAGAGGATAGGATACGATTGAGGATAGGATAGGGGATTGGATAGGATAGAGGATAGGATAGGATAGAGGATATTACAGGATAGACTATAGGATAGGATAGAGGATAGGATAGGATAGAGGATACGATAGGATAGAGGATAGGATAGGATAGAGGATAGGATAGGATAGAGGATTGCATAGGATAGAGGATATTATAGGATAGAGGATAGGATAAGATTGAGGATAGGATAGGGGATTGGATAGGATAGAGGATAGGATAGGATAGAGGATATTACAGGATAGACTATAGGATAGGATAGAGGATAGGATAGGATAGAGGATAGGATAGGATAGAGGATGGGATAGGATAGAGGATATTTTAGGGTAGAGGATAGGATAGGATAGAGGATATTTTAGGGTAGAGGATAGGATAGGATAGAGGATAGGATAGCATAGAGGATAGGATAGGATTGAGGATAGGATAGGATAGGATAGAGGATAGGTTAGGATAGAGGATAGGATAGGCTAGAGGATAGGATAGGATAGAGGATAGGATAGGATAGAGGATGGGATAGGATAGAGGATACAATAGGATAGAGGATAGGAAAGGATAGAGGATGGGATAGGATAGAGGATACAATAGGATAGAGGATAGGATAGAATAGAGGACAGGATAGGATAGAGGATAGGATAGGACAGAAAATAGGATACGACAGAGGATAGGATAGGATAGAGGATAGGATAGGATAGGGGATAGGATAGGATTGAGGATAGGATAGGATAGAGGATAGGATAGGATAGAGGATAGGATAGGATAGACGATACGATAGGATAGAAAATAGGATACAACAGAGGATAGGATAGGATAGAGGATATTATAGGATAAAGGATAGGATAAGATAGAGGATAGGATAATATAGAGGATAGGATAGAGGATTGGATAGGATATAGGATATTATAGAATAGAGGAATGGATAGGATAGAGGATTGGATAGAATAGAGGATATTATGGGATAGAGGATTGGATAAGATGGAGGATTGGATAGGATACATAATAGCATTCAGGATAGGATAGGATAGAGGATATTATAGGATAGACGATTGGATAGGATAGAGGATAGGATAGGATTGAGGATAGGATAGGATAGGATAGGATAGAGGATAGGATAGGATAGAGGATAGGATAGGCTAGAGGATAGGATAGGATAGAGGATAGGATAGGATAGAGGATAGGATAGAGGATAGGATAGGATATAGGATAGGATAGGATATATGATATTATAGGATAGAGGATAGGATAGGATAGAGGATAGGATAGGATATATGATATTATAGGATAGAGGATAGGAAAGGATAGAGGATAGGGTAGGATATATGATATTATAGGATAGAGGATAGGATAGGATAGAGGATACGATAGGATAGAGGATGGGATAGGATAGAGGATAGGATAGGATAGAGGATTGCATAGGATAGAGGATATTATAGGATAGAGGATAGGATGAGATTGAGGATAGGATAGGGGATTGGATAGGATAGAGGATAGGATAGGATAGAGGATATTACAGGATAGACTATAGGATAGGATAGAGGATAGGATAGGATAGAGGATACGATAGGATAGAGGATAGGATAGGATAGAGGATAGGATAGGATAGAGGATTGCATAGGATAGAGGATATTATAGGAAAGAGGATAGTATAAGGTTGAAGATAGGATAGGGGATTGGATAGGATAGAGGATAGGATAGGATAGACGATAGGATAGGATGGAGGATAGGATATCATAGGGATACGATAGGATAGAGTATAGGATAGGATAGAGGACAGGATAGGATAGAGGATAGGATAGGATAGAAATTAGGATACAACAGAGGATAGGATAGGATAGAGGATATTATGGGATACAGGATAGGATAGGATAGAGGATGGGATAGGATAGAGGATACATTAGGATAGAGGATATGATAGGATAGAGGATTGGATAGAATAGAGGATATTATGGGATAGAGGATTGGATAAGGTAGAGGATTGGATAGGATACATAATTGCATTCAGGATAGGATAGGATAGAGGATAGGATAGCATAGAGGATAGGATAGGATTGAGGATAGGATAGGATAGGATAGAGGATAGGTTAGGATAGAGGATAGGATAGGCTAGAGGAAAGGATAGGATAGAGGATAGGATAGGATAGAAATTAGGATACAACAGAGGATAGGATAGGATAGAGGATATTATGGGATACAGGATAGGATAGGATAGAGGATGGGATAGGATAGAGGATACATTAGGATAGAGGATATGATAGGATAGAGGATTGGATAGAATAGAGGATATTATGGGATAGAGGATTGGATAAGGTAGAGGATTGGATAGGATACATAATTGCATTCAGGATAGGATAGGATAGAGGATAGGATAGCATAGAGGATAGGATAGGATTGAGGATAGGATAGGATAGGATAGAGGATAGGTTAGGATAGAGGATAGGATAGGCTAGAGGAAAGGATAGGATAGAGGATAGGATAGGATAGAGGATGGGATAGGATAGAGGATACAATAGGATAGAGGATAGGAAAGGATAGAGGATGGGATAGGATAGAGGATACAATAGGATAGAGGATAGGATAGAATAGAGGACAGGATAGGATAGAGGATAGGATAGGACAGAAAATAGGATACGACAGAGGATAGGATAGGATAGAGGATAGGATAGGATAGGGGATAGGATAGGATTGAGGATAGGATAGGATAGAGGATAGGATAGGATAGAGGATAGGATAGGATAGACGATACGATAGGATAGAAAATAGGATACAACAGAGGATAGGATAGGATAGCGGATATTATAGGATAAATGAAAGGATAAGATAGAGGATAGGATAATATAGAGGATAGGATAGAGGATTGGATAGGATATAGGATATTATAGAATAGAGGAATGGATAGGATAGAGGATTGGATAGAATAGAGGATATTATGGGATAGAGGATTGGATAAGATGGAGGATTGGATAGGATACATAATAGCATTCAGGATAGGATAGGATAGCGGATATTATAGGATAGACGATTGGATAGGATAGAGGATAGGATAGGATAGGATAGAGGATAGGATAGGATAGAGGATAGGATAGGATAGAGGATAGGATAGGCTAGAGGATAGGATAGGATAGAGGATAGGATAGGATAGAGGATAGGATAGGATATAGGATACGATAGGATATATGATATTATAGGATAGAGGATAGGATAGGATAGAGGATAGGATAGGATATATGATATTATAGGATAGAGGATAGGATAGGATAGAGGATAGGGTAGGATATATGATATTATAGGATAGAGGATAGGATAGGATAGAGGATAGGATAGGGCAAACGGTAGTATACGATAGAGGATAGAATAGGATAGGATATAATAGGATACGGGATAGGATAGGATTCAGGATAGGATAGGGTAATGGATAGGATAGAGGAGTGAAATAGGATAGAGGATAGGATAGGATAGGGGATAGGATAGGATTGAGGATAGGATAGGACAAACATTAGAATAGGATAGAGGATAGGATAGGACAAACGGTAGAATAGGATAGAGGATAGGATAGGCTATAGGATAGGATAGGATAGGGGATAGGATAGGATTGAGGATAGGATAGGATAGAGGATAGGATAGGACAAACGGTAGTATAGGATAGAGGATAGAATAGGAAATGATAGGATAGGATACGGGATAGGATAGGATAGAGGATAGGGTAGGATATATGATATTATAGGATAGAGGATAGGATAGGATATATGATATTATAGGATAGAGGATAGGAAAGGATAGAGGATAGGGTAGGATATATGATATTATAGGATAGAGGATAGGATAGGATAGAGGATACGATAGGATAGAGGATGGGATAGGATAGAGGATAGGATAGGATAGAGGATTGCATAGGATAGAGGATATTATAGGATAGAGGATAGGATGAGATTGAGGATAGGATAGGGGATTGGATAGGATAGAGGATAGGATAGGATAGAGGATATTACAGGATAGACTATAGGATAGGATAGAGGATAGGATAGGATAGAGGATACGATAGGATAGAGGATAGGATAGGATAGAGGATAGGATAGGATAGAGGATTGCATAGGATAGAGGATATTATAGGAAAGAGGATAGTATAAGGTTGAAGATAGGATAGGGGATTGGATAGGATAGAGGATAGGATAGGATAGACGATAGGATAGGATGGAGGATAGGATATCATAGGGATACGATAGGATAGAGTATAGGATAGGATAGAGGACAGGATAGGATAGAGGATAGGATAGGATAGAAATTAGGATACAACAGAGGATAGGATAGGATAGAGGATATTATGGGATACAGGATAGGATAGGATAGAGGATGGGATAGGATAGAGGATACATTAGGATAGAGGATATGATAGGATAGAGGATTGGATAGAATAGAGGATATTATGGGATAGAGGATTGGATAAGGTAGAGGATTGGATAGGATACATAATTGCATTCAGGATAGGATAGGATAGAGGATAGGATAGCATAGAGGATAGGATAGGATTGAGGATAGGATAGGATAGGATAGAGGATAGGTTAGGATAGAGGATAGGATAGGCTAGAGGAAAGGATAGGATAGAGGATAGGATAGGATAGAAATTAGGATACAACAGAGGATAGGATAGGATAGAGGATATTATGGGATACAGGATAGGATAGGATAGAGGATGGGATAGGATAGAGGATACATTAGGATAGAGGATATGATAGGATAGAGGATTGGATAGAATAGAGGATATTATGGGATAGAGGATTGGATAAGGTAGAGGATTGGATAGGATACATAATTGCATTCAGGATAGGATAGGATAGAGGATAGGATAGCATAGAGGATAGGATAGGATTGAGGATAGGATAGGATAGGATAGAGGATAGGTTAGGATAGAGGATAGGATAGGCTAGAGGAAAGGATAGGATAGAGGATAGGATAGGATAGAGGATGGGATAGGATAGAGGATACAATAGGATAGAGGATAGGAAAGGATAGAGGATGGGATAGGATAGAGGATACAATAGGATAGAGGATAGGATAGAATAGAGGACAGGATAGGATAGAGGATAGGATAGGACAGAAAATAGGATACGACAGAGGATAGGATAGGATAGAGGATAGGATAGGATAGGGGATAGGATAGGATTGAGGATAGGATAGGATAGAGGATAGGATAGGATAGAGGATAGGATAGGATAGACGATACGATAGGATAGAAAATAGGATACAACAGAGGATAGGATAGGATAGCGGATATTATAGGATAAATGAAAGGATAAGATAGAGGATAGGATAATATAGAGGATAGGATAGAGGATTGGATAGGATATAGGATATTATAGAATAGAGGAATGGATAGGATAGAGGATTGGATAGAATAGAGGATATTATGGGATAGAGGATTGGATAAGATGGAGGATTGGATAGGATACATAATAGCATTCAGGATAGGATAGGATTGCGGATATTATAGGATAGACGATTGGATAGGATAGAGGATAGGATAGGATTGAGGATAGGATAGGATAGGATAGGATAGAGGATAGGATAGGATAGAGGATAGGATAGGATAGAGGATAGGATAGGCTAGAGGATAGGATAGGATAGAGGATAGGATAGGATAGAGGATAGGATAGGATATAGGATACGATAGGATATATGATATTATAGGATAGAGGATAGGATAGGATAGAGGATAGGATAGGATATATGATATTATAGGATAGAGGATAGGATAGGATAGAGGATAGGGTAGGATATATGATATTATAGGATAGAGGATAGGATAGGATAGAGGATAGGATAGGGCAAACGGTAGTATACGATAGAGGATAGAATAGGATAGGATATAATAGGATACGGGATAGGATAGGATTCAGGATAGGATAGGGTAATGGATAGGATAGAGGAGTGAAATAGGATAGAGGATAGGATAGGATAGGGGATAGGATAGGATTGAGGATAGGATAGGACAAACATTAGAATAGGATAGAGGATAGGATAGGACAAACGGTAGAATAGGATAGAGGATAGGATAGGCTATAGGATAGGATAGGATAGGGGATAGGATAGGATTGAGGATAGGATAGGATAGAGGATAGGATAGGACAAACGGTAGTATAGGATAGAGGATAGAATAGGAAATGATAGGATAGGATACGGGATAGGATAGGATAGAGGATAGGGTAGGATATATGATATTATAGGATAGAGGATAGGATAGGATAGAGGATAGGATAGGACAAACGGTAGTATAGGATAGAGGATAGAATAGGATAGGATAGGATAGGATACGGGATAGGATAGGATTCAGGATAGGATAGGGGATTGGATAGGATAGAGGATATTATAGAATAGAGGAATGGATAGGATAGAGGATGGGATAGGATAGAGGATACAATAGGATAGAGGATAGGATAGGATAGAGGATAGAATAGGATAGAGGATAGGATAGGAAAGAGGATTGGATAGTATAGAGGATAGGATAGGATAGAGGATTGGATAGGATAGAGGATTGGATAGGATACATAATAGCATTCAGGATAGGATAGGATAGAGGATATTATAGGATAGACGATTGGATAGGATAGAGGATAGGATAGGATTGAGGATAGGATAGGATAGGATAGAGGATAGGATAGGATAGAGGATAGGATAGAATAGAGGATAGGATAGGATAGAGGATAGGATAGGATATATGATATTATAGGATAGAGGATAGGATAGGATAGAGGATAGGGTAGGATATATGATATTATAGGATAGAGGATAGGATAGGATAGAGGATAGGATAGGATAGAGGATAGGATAGGATAGAGGATATTATAGGATAGAGGATAGAATAGGAAATGATAGGATAGGATACGGGATAGGATAGGATAGAGGATAGGGTAGGATATATTGTAACCGTACAGGTTACATATTGATACACCCCATAGATCGAACGTCGATGTCAACCCCACCATAACGCTCCGTGACGTAGCCCGCGAGTTCGGACGGAGAAAAGGACCGCGAGATATCGCGACACTTGTCGTAATGCGCACGCATCGATCCCCACTCGATACCGATCGAAGGAGGTCGATGCGTGCCGCAGATAGATCACTCTACATCTGGAAGCGGTTCTAGCCGCACGCGTCTCGCGAAGTGTCCCGTCGGCGAAACACGGTACGCGATCGAGGGGTCAAACCGACCCGATAGAACAGGCAAACCGACTGTTCTATCCTCGACACGTACGCGCCTCAAACCGAGGAGTCACAGGTGCAAACTGCGCTGTGGCATTGCCGAGCATTAAGACGCAGTTTGTGTTCTGTGTAATTATCACGGGTTATTTAAAATTCGTAAATCTTTCGTCGTAATCGTGGTACCGAGTGGACACTTCGTCATCGTAACTTTCGGGGTTCTTGTTCGAAATGCCCATCACTGCTTCGGTAGGATTTGCATGGTCGTGATCATTCTGCCGCTATCAATCAGGAACACGTTCGGAGGCCACGTATCGTGCTGAAGAGCGTAATCCTTGGTAGCGTGGCGTGACCTACGGCTTGGTGTGCGTCTCCATCCAGACCACTCGTACGAGCATTCGGACGAGTGTATGGACGGTCTGACAAGTCCACAATCGTGCAGTGCGTCGTACGCATACGGATTGTGCGAACGAACTCATAATTTCCCTTCGGGTCGATTCGATACGACCGAACCTTGCACAATCCTTGTCATTCTGCCGCTGCTTACACGGAGATTGCTCGGAGGCCACGCATCGTGCTGAAGAGTAAACTTCTTAGTTGCGTGGAGTGCCAGGGGTTTTTAGTGTGTGTCTCCACTTGGGCTATTTGTACGAGAATTCGGACAAATACTTGGGTGGTCTGACGGGTTCGCCTTCGATCGGTTACGAGGTCGAAACGAGTCGTTCAACCGTCACTGCGTCAGGCACACGGGTCGGATTAGAGCGAGCGGACTGTGCACAATTCTTGTCATTCTGCCGCTACCGATACGGAGATTGCTCGGAGGCCACGTATCGTGCTGAAGAGTAAACTCCTCGGTCGCGTGGAGTGCCAGGGGTTTTTAGTGTGTGTCTCCAACCGGACTACTCGTACGCATTCGCGGCCGAGTGCACGGTTGGTTAGACAGGTCACGAATTCGCATATCGTGAGGCGCGATACACATTCAAATCGTTAGAATCGTTTATAAAAAGGAACCAGGTGTAGAGGCAAAGCGAGCGAACTGCGTGCGTCGTAACACGGCGTACATTGCGTGTTTCCGTGTTGCGAGAACTCGGTACGGATTACCGTTACGCGGTATTCAGCGCGTCGCCATTGAGGAATTTATTGCCCCGTACGTCGGGACAGATCACGAGTCGTTCTGTAAACAAATAGCTCATCTCCGAGCATACCGGAGAGATTGCTCGTCAAAACAAAAATAGTTCTTCCAAGAATATACTGCCAATTTTACCAGTAATTTGTCTACAAGCTTTATTTGTCTCGTCCAAACCTCGCCGCTTTCCAGTGCCTGGAGGCACGAATCCATCTCCTTCGCGAATTTACACGCGTAGGGAATTGGGGGGTAGTAACCGGCCCCCGTGTCTTAATATCAATAACCCTTGAGTCATCGGGACAGGGAAAAATCCAATCAACACAGTCAAAAGAGGAATGTACGGTTACAATATGATATTATAGGATAGAGGATAGGATAGGATAGAGGATAGGATAGGACAAACGGTAGTATAGGATAGAGGATAGAATAGGAAATGATAGGATAGGATACGGGATAGGATAGGATTCAGGATAGGATAGGGGATTGGATAGGATAGAGGAGTGAAATAGGACAGAGGATAGGATAGGATAGGGGATAGGATAGGATTGAGGATAGGATAGGATAGAGGATAGAATAGGAAATGATAGGATAGGATACGGGATAGGATAGGATTCAGGATAGGATAGGGGATTGGATAGGATAGAGGAGTGAAATAGGACAGAGGATAGGATAGGATAGGGGATAGGATAGGATTGAGGATAGGATAGGATAGAGGATAGGATAGGATAGAGGATGGGATAGGATAGAGGATAGGACAAGATTGAGGATAGGATAAGGGATTGGATAGGATAGAGGATAGGATAGGATAGAGGATATTATAGGATAGAGGATAGGATAGGATAGAGGATGGGATAGGATAGAGGATACAATAGGATAGAGTATAGGATAGGATAGAGGATAGGATAGGATAGAGGATTGAATAGGATAGACGATATTATAGGATACAGGATAGGATAGGATAGGGGATAGGATAGGATTGAGGATAGGATAGGATAGAGGATAGGATAGGATAGAGGATAGGATAGGATAGAGGATAGGATAGGAAAGAGGATAGGATAGTATAGAGGATAGGATAGGATAGAGGATTGGATAGGATAGAGGATTGGATAGGATACATAATAGCATTCAGGATAGGATAGGATAGAGGATATTATAGGATAGACGATTGGATAGGATAGAGGATAGGATAGGATTGAGGATAGGATAGGATAGGATAGAGGATAGGATAGGATAGAGGATAGGATAGGATAGAGGATAGGATAGGATAGGATAGGATAGAGGATAGGATAGGATAGAGGATAGGATAGGATATATGATATTATAGGATAGAGGATAGGATAGGATAGAGGATAGGGTAGGATATATGATATTATAGGATAGAGGATAGGATAGGATAGAGGATAGGATAGGATAGAGGATAGGATAGGATAGAGGATAGGATAGGATAGAGGATAGGATAGGACAAACGGTAGTATAGGATAGAGGATAGAATAGGAAATGATAGGATAGGATAGAGGATAGAATAGGAAATGATAGGATAGGATAGAGGATAGGATAGGATAGAGGATAGGATAGGATAGAGGATATTATAGGATAGAGGTTAGGATAGTATAGAGGATAGGATAGAGGACAGGATAGACGATTGGATAGTATAGAGGATATTTTAGTGTAGAGGATAGGATAGGATAGAGGATAGGATAGGATAGAGGATAGGATAGGATAGAGGATAGGATAGGATAGAGGATAGGATAGGATAGAGGATAGGATAGGATAGAGGATAGGATAGGATAGAGGATAGGATAGGATAGAGGATAGGATAGGATAGAGGATAGGATAGGATAGAGGATAGGATAGGATAGAGGATAGGATAGGATAGAGGATAGGATAGGATAGAGGATAGGATAGGATAGAGGATAGGATAGGATAGAGGATAGGATAGGATAGAGGATAGGATAGGATAGAGGATAGGATAGGATAGAGGATAGGATAGGATAGAGGATAGGATAGGATAGAGGATAGGATAGGATAGAGGATAGGATAGGATAGAGGATAGGATAGGATAGAGGATAGGATAGGATAGAGGATAGGATAGGATAGAGGATAGGATAGGATAGAGGATAGGATAGGATAGAGGATAGGATAGGATAGAGGATAGGATAGGATAGAGGATAGGATAGGATAGAGGATAGGATAGGATAGAGGATAGGATAGGATAGAGGATAGGATAGGATAGAGGATAGGATAGGATAGAGGATAGGATAGGATAGAGGATAGGATAGGATAGAGGATAGGATAGGATAGAGGATAGGATAGGATAGAGGATAGGAGACGATAGAGGATAGGATAGGATAGAGGATAGGATAGAGGATAGGATAGGATAGAGGATAGGATAGGATTGAGGATAGGATAGGATAGAGGATAGGATAGGATAGAGGATAGGATAGGATAGAGGATAGGATAAGATAGATGATAGGATAGGATAGAGGATAGGATAGGGGATTGGATAGGATAGAGGATAGGAGACGATAGAGGATAGGATAGGATAGCGGATAGGATAAGATAGATGATAGGATAGGATAGAGGATAGGATAGGGGATTGGATAGGATAGAGGATAGGAGACGATAGAGGATAGGATAGGATAGAGGATAGGATAGAGGATAGGATAGAGGATAGGATAGGATAGAGGATAGGATAGGATATTGGATCGGATAGGATAGAGCAGACGATAGAGCATAAGATAGGATAAAGGAGAGGATAGGATAGAGAATAGGATAGGATAGAGGATATGATACGATAAGATAGAGAATACGATAGGATAGGATAGAGGATAGGATAGGATAGAGGATAGGATAGGATAGAGGATAGGATAGAATAGAGGATTGGATAGCATATAGGATAGGATAGGATTGAGGATAGGATAGGATAGATGATATTATAGGATAGAGAATAGGATAGGATAGAGGATATGATACGATAAGATAGAGATTACGATAGGATAGGATAGAGGATAGGATAAGATAGATGATAGGATAGGATAGAGGATAGGATAGGGGATTGGATAGGATAGAGGATAGGAGACGATAGAGGATAGGATAGGATAGAGGATAGGATAGGATAGAGGATAGGATAGGATAGAGGATTGGATAGGATAGAGGATAGGATAGGATAGAGGATATTATGGGATACAGGATAGGATAGGATAGAGGATGGGATAGGATAGAGGATACATTAGGATAGAGGATATGATAGGATAGAGGATTGGATAGAATAGAGGATATTATGGGATAGAGGATTGGATAAGGTAGAGGATTGGATAGGATACATAATTGCATTCAGGATAGGATAGGATAGAGGATAGGATAGCATAGAGGATAGGATAGGATTGAGGATAGGATAGGATAGGATAGAGGATAGGTTAGGATAGAGGATAGGATAGGCTAGAGGAAAGGATAGGATAGAGGATAGGATAGGATAGAGGATGGGATAGGATAGAGGATACAATAGGATAGAGGATAGGAAAGGATAGAGGATGGGATAGGATAGAGGATACAATAGGATAGAGGATAGGATAGACTAGAGGACAGGATAGGATAGAGGATAGGATAGGACAGAAAATAGGATACGACAGAGGATAGGATAGGATAGAGGATAGGATAGGATAGGGGATAGGATAGGATTGAGGATAGGATAGGATAGAGGATAGGATAGGATAGAGGATAGGATAGGATAGACGATACGATAGGATAGAAAATAGGATACAACAGAGGATAGGATAGGATAGCGGATATTATAGGATAAATGAAAGGATAAGATAGAGGATAGGATAATATAGAGGATAGGATAGAGGATTGGATAGGATATAGGATATTATAGAATAGAGGAATGGATAGGATAGAGGATTGGATAGAATAGAGGATATTATGGGATAGAGGATTGGATAAGATGGAGGATTGGATAGGATACATAATAGCATTCAGGATAGGATAGGATAGCGGATATTATAGGATAGACGATTGGATAGGATAGAGGATAGGATAGGATTGAGGATAGGATAGGATAGGATAGGATAGAGGATAGGATAGGATAGAGGATAGGATAGGATAGAGGATAGGATAGGCTAGAGGATAGGATAGGATAGAGGATAGGATAGGATAGAGGATAGGATAGGATATAGGATACGATAGGATATATGATATTATAGGATAGAGGATAGGATAGGATAGAGGATAGGATAGGATATATGATATTATAGGATAGAGGATAGGATAGGATAGAGGATAGGGTAGGATATATGATATTATAGGATAGAGGATAGGATAGGATAGAGGATAGGATAGGGCAAACGGTAGTATACGATAGAGGATAGAATAGGATAGGATATAATAGGATACGGGATAGGATAGGATTCAGGATAGGATAGGGTAATGGATAGGATAGAGGAGTGAAATAGGATAGAGGATAGGATAGGATAGGGGATAGGATAGGATTGAGGATAGGATAGGACAAACATTAGAATAGGATAGAGGATAGGATAGGACAAACGGTAGAATAGGATAGAGGATAGGATAGGCTATAGGATAGGATAGGATAGGGGATAGGATAGGATTGAGGATAGGATAGGATAGAGGATAGGATAGGACAAACGGTAGTATAGGATAGAGGATAGAATAGGAAATGATAGGATAGGATACGGGATAGGATAGGATAGAGGATAGGGTAGGATATATGATATTATAGGATAGAGGATAGGATAGGATAGAGGATAGGATAGGACAAACGGTAGTATAGGATAGAGGATAGAATAGGATAGGATAGGATAGGATACGGGATAGGATAGGATTCAGGATAGGATAGGGGATTGGATAGGATAGAGGATATTATAGAATAGAGGAATGGATAGGATAGAGGATGGGATAGGATAGAGGATACAATAGGATAGAGGATAGGATAGGATAGAGGATAGAATAGGATAGAGGATAGGATAGGAAAGAGGATTGGATAGTATAGAGGATAGGATAGGATAGAGGATTGGATAGGATAGAGGATTGGATAGGATACATAATAGCATTCAGGATAGGATAGGATAGAGGATATTATAGGATAGACGATTGGATAGGATAGAGGATAGGATAGGATTGAGGATAGGATAGGATAGGATAGAGGATAGGATAGGATAGAGGATAGGATAGAATAGAGGATAGGATAGGATAGAGGATAGGATAGGATATATGATATTATAGGATAGAGGATAGGATAGGATAGAGGATAGGGTAGGATATATGATATTATAGGATAGAGGATAGGATAGGATAGAGGATAGGATAGGATAGAGGATAGGATAGGATAGAGGATATTATAGGATAGAGGATAGAATAGGAAATGATAGGATAGGATACGGGATAGGATAGGATAGAGGATAGGGTAGGATATATTGTAACCGTACAGGTTACATATTGATACACCCCATAGATCGAACGTCGATGTCAACCCCACCATAACGCTCCGTGACGTAGCCCGCGAGTTCGGACGGAGAAAAGGACCGCGAGATATCGCGACACTTGTCGTAATGCGCACGCATCGATCCCCACTCGATACCGATCGAAGGAGGTCGATGCGTGCCGCAGATAGATCACTCTACATCTGGAAGCGGTTCTAGCCGCACGCGTCTCGCGAAGTGTCCCGTCGGCGAAACACGGTACGCGATCGAGGGGTCAAACCGACCCGATAGAACAGGCAAACCGACTGTTCTATCCTCGACACGTACGCGCCTCAAACCGAGGAGTCACAGGTGCAAACTGCGCTGTGGCATTGCCGAGCATTAAGACGCAGTTTGTGTTCTGTGTAATTATCACGGGTTATTTAAAATTCGTAAATCTTTCGTCGTAATCGTGGTACCGAGTGGACACTTCGTCATCGTAACTTTCGGGGTTCTTGTTCGAAATGCCCATCACTGCTTCGGTAGGATTTGCATGGTCGTGATCATTCTGCCGCTATCAATCAGGAACACGTTCGGAGGCCACGTATCGTGCTGAAGAGCGTAATCCTTGGTAGCGTGGCGTGACCTACGGCTTGGTGTGCGTCTCCATCCAGACCACTCGTACGAGCATTCGGACGAGTGTATGGACGGTCTGACAAGTCCACAATCGTGCAGTGCGTCGTACGCATACGGATTGTGCGAACGAACTCATAATTTCCCTTCGGGTCGATTCGATACGACCGAACCTTGCACAATCCTTGTCATTCTGCCGCTGCTTACACGGAGATTGCTCGGAGGCCACGCATCGTGCTGAAGAGTAAACTTCTTAGTTGCGTGGAGTGCCAGGGGTTTTTAGTGTGTGTCTCCACTTGGGCTATTTGTACGAGAATTCGGACAAATACTTGGGTGGTCTGACGGGTTCGCCTTCGATCGGTTACGAGGTCGAAACGAGTCGTTCAACCGTCACTGCGTCAGGCACACGGGTCGGATTAGAGCGAGCGGACTGTGCACAATTCTTGTCATTCTGCCGCTACCGATACGGAGATTGCTCGGAGGCCACGTATCGTGCTGAAGAGTAAACTCCTCGGTCGCGTGGAGTGCCAGGGGTTTTTAGTGTGTGTCTCCAACCGGACTACTCGTACGCATTCGCGGCCGAGTGCACGGTTGGTTAGACAGGTCACGAATTCGCATATCGTGAGGCGCGATACACATTCAAATCGTTAGAATCGTTTATAAAAAGGAACCAGGTGTAGAGGCAAAGCGAGCGAACTGCGTGCGTCGTAACACGGCGTACATTGCGTGTTTCCGTGTTGCGAGAACTCGGTACGGATTACCGTTACGCGGTATTCAGCGCGTCGCCATTGAGGAATTTATTGCCCCGTACGTCGGGACAGATCACGAGTCGTTCTGTAAACAAATAGCTCATCTCCGAGCATACCGGAGAGATTGCTCGTCAAAACAAAAATAGTTCTTCCAAGAATATACTGCCAATTTTACCAGTAATTTGTCTACAAGCTTTATTTGTCTCGTCCAAACCTCGCCGCTTTCCAGTGCCTGGAGGCACGAATCCATCTCCTTCGCGAATTTACACGCGTAGGGAATTGGGGGGTAGTAACCGGCCCCCGTGTCTTAATATCAATAACCCTTGAGTCATCGGGACAGGGAAAAATCCAATCAACACAGTCAAAAGAGGAATGTACGGTTACAATATGATATTATAGGATAGAGGATAGGATAGGATAGAGGATAGGATAGGACAAACGGTAGTATAGGATAGAGGATAGAATAGGAAATGATAGGATAGGATACGGGATAGGATAGGATTCAGGATAGGATAGGGGATTGGATAGGATAGAGGAGTGAAATAGGACAGAGGATAGGATAGGATAGGGGATAGGATAGGATTGAGGATAGGATAGGATAGAGGATAGAATAGGAAATGATAGGATAGGATACGGGATAGGATAGGATTCAGGATAGGATAGGGGATTGGATAGGATAGAGGAGTGAAATAGGACAGAGGATAGGATAGGATAGGGGATAGGATAGGATTGAGGATAGGATAGGATAGAGGATAGGATAGGATAGAGGATGGGATAGGATAGAGGATAGGACAAGATTGAGGATAGGATAAGGGATTGGATAGGATAGAGGATAGGATAGGATAGAGGATATTATAGGATAGAGGATAGGATAGGATAGAGGATGGGATAGGATAGAGGATACAATAGGATAGAGTATAGGATAGGATAGAGGATAGGATAGGATAGAGGATTGAATAGGATAGACGATATTATAGGATACAGGATAGGATAGGATAGGGGATAGGATAGGATTGAGGATAGGATAGGATAGAGGATAGGATAGGATAGAGGATAGGATAGGATAGAGGATAGGATAGGAAAGAGGATAGGATAGTATAGAGGATAGGATAGGATAGAGGATTGGATAGGATAGAGGATTGGATAGGATACATAATAGCATTCAGGATAGGATAGGATAGAGGATATTATAGGATAGACGATTGGATAGGATAGAGGATAGGATAGGATTGAGGATAGGATAGGATAGGATAGAGGATAGGATAGGATAGAGGATAGGATAGGATAGAGGATAGGATAGGATAGGATAGGATAGAGGATAGGATAGGATAGAGGATAGGATAGGATATATGATATTATAGGATAGAGGATAGGATAGGATAGAGGATAGGGTAGGATATATGATATTATAGGATAGAGGATAGGATAGGATAGAGGATAGGATAGGATAGAGGATAGGATAGGATAGAGGATAGGATAGGATAGAGGATAGGATAGGACAAACGGTAGTATAGGATAGAGGATAGAATAGGAAATGATAGGATAGGATAGAGGATAGAATAGGAAATGATAGGATAGGATAGAGGATAGGATAGGATAGAGGATAGGATAGGATAGAGGATATTATAGGATAGAGGTTAGGATAGTATAGAGGATAGGATAGAGGACAGGATAGACGATTGGATAGTATAGAGGATATTTTAGTGTAGAGGATAGGATAGGATAGAGGATAGGATAGGATAGAGGATAGGATAGGATAGAGGATAGGATAGGATAGAGGATAGGATAGGATAGAGGATAGGATAGGATAGAGGATAGGATAGGATAGAGGATAGGATAGGATAGAGGATAGGATAGGATAGAGGATAGGATAGGATAGAGGATAGGATAGGATAGAGGATAGGATAGGATAGAGGATAGGATAGGATAGAGGATAGGATAGGATAGAGGATAGGATAGGATAGAGGATAGGATAGGATAGAGGATAGGATAGGATAGAGGATAGGATAGGATAGAGGATAGGATAGGATAGAGGATAGGATAGGATAGAGGATAGGATAGGATAGAGGATAGGATAGGATAGAGGATAGGATAGGATAGAGGATAGGATAGGATAGAGGATAGGATAGGATAGAGGATAGGATAGGATAGAGGATAGGATAGGATAGAGGATAGGATAGGATAGAGGATAGGATAGGATAGAGGATAGGATAGGATAGAGGATAGGATAGGATAGAGGATAGGATAGGATAGAGGATAGGATAGAGGATTGGATAGGATAGAGGATATTATAGAATAGAGGAATGGATAGGATAGAGGATGGGATAGGATAGAGGATACAATAGGATAGAGGATAGGATAGGATAGAGGATAGAATAGGATAGAGGATAGGATAGGAAAGAGGATAGGATAGTATAGAGGATAGGATAGGATAGAGGATTGGATAGGATAGAGGATTGGATAGGATACATAATAGCATTCAGGATAGGATAGGATAGAGGATATTATAGTATAGACGATTGGATAGGATAGAGGATAGGATAGGATTGAGGATAGGATAGGATAGGATAGAGGATAGGATAGGATAGAGGATAGGATAGGATAGAGGATAGGATAGGATATATGATATTATAGGATAGAGGATAGGATAGGATAGAGGATAGGGTAGGACAAACGGTAGTATAGGATAGAGGATAGAATAGGAAATGATAGGATAGGATACGGGATAGGATAGGATAGAGGATAGGGTAGGATATATGATATTATAGGATAGAGGATAGGATAGGATAGAGGATAGGATAGGACAAACGGTAGTATAGGATAGAGGATAGAATAGGAAATGATAGGATAGGATACGGGATAGGATAGGATTCAGGATAGGATAGGGGATTGGATAGGATAGAGGAGTGAAATAGTATAGAGGATAGGATAGGATAGGGGATAGGATAGGATTGAGGATAGGATAGGATAGAGGATAGGATAGGATAGAGGATAGGATAGGACAGAGGATAGGATAGGACAAACGGTAGTATAGGATAGAGGATATAATAGGATAGGATAGGATAGGATACGGGATAGGATAGGATTCAGGATAGGATAGGAGATTGGATAGGATAGAGGAGTGAAATAGGATAGAGGATAGGATAGGATAGGGGATATTATAGGATAGAGGATAGGATAGGACAAACGGTAGTATAGGATACAGGATAGAATAGGATAGGATAGGATAGGATACGGGATAGGATAGGATTCAGGATAGGATAGGGGATTGGATAGGATAGATGAGTGAAATAGGATAGAGGATAGGATAGGATAGGGTATAGGATAGGATTGAGGATAGGATAGGATAGAGGATAGGATAGGATAGAGGATAGGATAGGATAGAGGATAGGATAGGATAGAGGATAGGATAGGATACAGGATAGGATAGAGGATTGGATAGGATAGAGGATATTATAGAATAGAGGAATGGATAGGATAGAGGATGGGATAGGATAGAGGATACAATAGGATAGAGGATAGGATAGGATAGAGGATAGAATAGGATAGAGGATAGGATAGGAAAGAGGATTGGATAGTATAGAGGATAGGATAGGATAGAGGATTGGATAGGATAGAGGATTGGATAGGATACATAATAGCATTCAGGATAGGATAGGATAGAGGATATTATAGGATAGACGATTGGATAGGATAGAGGATAGGATAGGATTGAGGATAGGATAGGATAGGATAGAGGATAGGATAGGATAGAGGATAGGATAGGATAGAGGATAGGATAGGATATATGATATTATAGGATAGAGGATAGGATAGGATAGAGGATAGGGTAGGATATATGATATTATAGGATAGAGGATAGGATAGGATAGAGGATAGGATAGGATAGAGGATAGGATAGGATAGAGGATATTATAGGATAGAGGATAGAATAGGAAATGATAGGATAGGATACGGGATAGGATAGGATAGAGGATAGGGTAGGATATATGATATTATAGGATAGAGGATAGGATAGGATAGAGGATAGGATAGGACAAACGGTAGTATAGGATAGAGGATAGAATAGGAAATGATAGGATAGGATACGGGATAGGATAGGATTCAGGATAGGATAGGGGATTGGATAGGATAGGGGATTGGATAGGATAGAGGAGTGAAATAGGACAGAGGATAGGATAGGATAGGGGATAGGATAGGATTGGGGATAGGATAGGATAGAGGATAGGATAGGATAGAGGATGGGATAGGATAGAGGATAGGACAAGATTGAGGATAGGATAAGGCATTGGATAGGATAGAGGATAGGATAGGATAGAGGATATTATAGGATAGAGGATAGGATAGGATAGAGGATGGGATAGGATAGAGGATACAATAGGATAGAGTATAGGATAGGATAGAGGATAGGATAGGATAGAGGATTGAATAGGATAGACGATATTATAGGATACAGGATAGGATAGGATAGGGGATAGGATAGGATTGAGGATAGGATAGGATAGAGGATAGGATAGGATAGAGGATAGGATAGGATAGAGGATAGGATAGGAAAGAGGATAGGATAGTATAGAGGATAGGATAGGATAGAGGATTGGATAGGATAGAGGATTGGATAGGATACATAACAGCATTCAGGATAGGATAGGATAGAGGATATTATAGGATAGACGATTGGATAGGATAGAGGATAGGATAGGATTGAGGATAGGATAGGATAGTATAGAGGATAGGATAGGATAGAGGATAGGATAGGATAGAGGATAGGATAGGATAGGATAGGATAGAGGATAGGATAGGATAGAGGATAGGATAGGATAGAGGATAGGATAGGATATATGATATTATAGGATAGAGGATAGGATAGGATAGAGGATAGGGTAGGATATATGATATTATAGGATAGAGGATAGGATAGGATAGAGGATAGGATAGGATAGAGGATAGGATAGGATAGAGGATAGGATAGGACAAACGGTAGTATAGGATAGAGGATACGATAGGATAGAGGATAGGATAGGATAGAGGATAGGATAGGATAGAGGATAGGATAGGATAGAGGATAGGATAGGATAGAGGATAGGATAGGATAGAGGATAGGATAGGATAGAGGATAGGATAGGATAGAGGATAGGATAGAGGATTGGATAGGATAGAGGATATTATAGAATAGAGGAATGGATAGGATAGAGGATGGGATAGGATAGAGGATACAATAGGATAGAGGATAGGATAGGATAGAGGATAGAATAGGATAGAGGATAGGATACGAAAGAGGATAGGATAGTATAGAGGATAGGATAGGATAGAGGATTGGATAGGATAGAGGATTGGATAGGATACATAATAGCATTCAGGATAGGATAGGATAGAGGATATTATAGTATAGACGATTGGATAGGATAGAGGATAGGATAGGATTGAGGATAGGATAGGATAGGATAGAGGATAGGATAGGATAGAGGATAGGATAGGATAGAGGATAGGATAGGATAGAGGATAGGATAGGATAGAGGATAGGATAGGATAGAGGATAGGATAGGATAGAGGATAGGATAGGATATATGATATTATAGGATAGAGGATAGGATAGGATAGAGGATAGGGTAGGACAAACGGTAGTATAGGATAGAGGATAGAATAGGAAATGATAGGATAGGATACGGGATAGGATAGAATAGAGGATAGGGTAGGATATATGATATTATAGGATAGAGGATAGGATAGGATAGAGGATAGGATAGGACAAACGGTAGTATAGGATAGAGGATAGAATAGGAAATGATAGGATAGGATACGGGATAGGATAGGATTCAGGATAGGATAGGGGATTTGATAGGATAGAGGAATGAAATAGGATAGAGGATAGGATAGGATAGGGGATAGGATAGGATTGAGGATAGGATAGGATAGAGGATAGGATAGGATAGAGGATGGGATAGGATAGAGGATAGGATAGGATAGAGGAGAGGATAGGATAGAGGATGGGATAGGATAGAGGATGCAATAGGATAGAGGATAGGATAGGATATAGGATAGAATAGGATAGAGGATAGGATAGGAAAGAGGATAGGATAGTATAGAGGATAGGCTAGGATAGAGGATTGGATAGGATAGAGGATATTATAGGATAGAGGATAGGATAGGACAAACGGTAGTATAGGATACAGGATAGAATAGGATAGGATAGGATAGGATACGGGATAGGATAGGATTCAGGATAGGATAGGGGATTGGATAGGATAGATGAGTGAAATAGGATAGAGGATAGGATAGGATAGGGTACAGGATAGCATTGAGGATAGGATAGGATAGAGGATAGGATAGGATAGAGGATAGGATAGGATAGAGGATAGGATAGGATAGAGGATAGGATAGGATAGATTATAGGATAGGATAGAGGATAGGATAGGGGATTGGATAGGATACAGGATAGGATAGGATAGACGATAGGATACGGGATTGGATAGAATAGAGGGTAGGATAGGATAGAGGATATTATAGGATACAGGTTAGGATAGTATAGAGGATAGGATAGAGGACAGGATAGAGGATTGGATAGTATAGAGGATATTTTAGGGTAGAGGATAGGATAGGATAGAGGATAGGATAGAGGCTTGGATAGGATAGAGGATATTATAGAATAGAGGAATGGATAGGATAGAGGATGGGATAGGATAGAGGATACAATAGGATAGAGGATAGGATATGATAGAGGATAGAATAGGATAGAGGATAGGATAGGATAGAGGATAGGATAGGATAGGGGATATTATAGGATAGAGGATAGGATAGGATAGGGGATAGGATAGGATTGAGGATAGGATAGGATAGAGGATTGGATAGGATAGAGGATATTATAGGATAGAGGATAGGATAGGATAGGGGATAGGATAGGATTGAGGATAGGATAGGATAGAGGATAGGATAG
Organism: Halictus rubicundus; assembly: GCF_050948215.1. Taxonomy (NCBI): domain Eukaryota; kingdom Metazoa; phylum Arthropoda; class Insecta; order Hymenoptera; family Halictidae; genus Halictus; species Halictus rubicundus. The sequence goes on along the minus strand of NW_027488839.1, from coordinate 239,981 downwards.
GATAGAGGATAGGATAGGATAGAGGATAGGATAGGATAGAGGATATTATAGGATTGAGGTTAGGATAGTATAGAGGATAGGATAGAGGACAGGATAGAGGATTGGATAGTATAGAGGATATTTTAGGGTAGAGGATAGGATAGGATAGAGGATAGGATACGATAGAGGATAGGATAGGATAGATTATAGGATAGGATAGAGGATAGGATAGGGGATTGGATAGGATACAGGATAGGATAGGATAGACGATAGGATACGGGATTGGATAGGATAGAGGATAGGATAGGATAGAGGATATTATAGGATAGAGGTTAGGATAGTATAGAGGATAGGATAGAGGACAGGATAGAGGATTGGATAGTATAGAGGATATTTTAGGGTAGAGGATAGGATAGGATAGAGGATAGGATAGGATAGAGGATAGGATAGGATAGAGGATAGGATAGGATAGAGGATAGGATAGGATAGAGGATAGGATAGGATAGAGGATAGGATAGGATAGAGGATAGGATAGGATAGAGGATAGGATAGGATAGAGGATAGGATAGGATAGAGGATAGGATAGGATAGAGGATAGGATAGGATAGAGGATAGGATAGGATAGAGGATAGGATAGGATAGAGGATAGGATAGAGGATTGGATAGGATAGAGGATAGGACAGGAAAGAGGATAGGATAGTATAGAGGATAGGATAGGATAGAGGATTGGATAGGATAGATGATAGGATAGGATAGAGGATTAGATAGAGGATATTATAGGATAGACGATAGGATAGGATAGAGGATAGGATAGTCTAGAGGTTAGGATAGGAAAGGATAGGATAGGGGATTGGATAGGATTCAGGATAGGATAGGATAGAGGATAGGATAGAGGATAGGATACTATGGAGGATAGGATAGGATAGAGGGTACGATAGGATAGAGGATAGGATAGGATAGAGGATAGGATAGGAAAAACGGTAGGATAGGATAGAGGATAGGATATGATAGAGGATAGGATACTATAGAGGATAGGATAGGATAGAGGATGGGATAGGATGGAGGATATGATAGGATAGAGAATAGCATAGGATAGATGATATTATAGGAAAGAGGATAGGATATGATAGAGGATACGATATTATAGTGGATAGTATAGGATACAGGACAGGATAGGATAGAGGATAGGATAGGATAGAAAATAGGATACGACAGAGGATAGGATAGGATAGAGGATGGGATAGTATTGAGGATAGGATAGGGGATTGGATAGGATAGAGCATAGGATAGGATAGAGGATAGGATAGGATAGAGGATAGAATAGGATAGAGGATAGGATAGGAAAGAGGATAGGATAGGATAGCATAGAGGATAGGATACGATAGAGGATAGGATAGGCAAGAGGATAGGATAGGATAGAGGATAGGATAGGATAGAGGATTGAATAGGATAGACGATATTATAGGATACAGGATAGGATAGGATAGGGGATAGGATAGGATTGAGGATAGGATAGGATAGAGGATAGGATAGGATAGAGGATAGGATAGGATAGAGGATAGGATAGGATAGAGGACAGGATAGGGGATTGGATAGTATAGAGGATATTTTAGGGTAGAGGATAGGATAGGATAGAGGATAGGATAGAGGATTGGATAGGATAGAGGATATTATAGAATAGAGGAATGGATAGGATAGAGGATTGGATAGGATAGAGGATATCATAGGATAGACGATTGGATAGGATAGAGGATAGGATAGGATTGAGGATAGGATAGGATAGCATAGAGGATAGGATAGGATAGAGGATAGGATAGGCTAGAGGATAGGATAGGATAGAGGATAGGATAGGATAGAGGATAGAGGATAGGATAGGATATAGGATAGGATAGGATATATGATATTATAGGATAGAGGATAGGATAGGATAGAGGATAGGGTAGGATATATGATATTATAGGATAGAGGATAGGATAGGACAGAGGATAGGATAGGACAAACGGTAGTATAGGATAGAGGATTGAATAGGATAGGATAGGATAGGATACGGGATAGGATAGGATTCAGGATAGGATAGGGGATTGGATAGGATAGAGGAGTGAAATAGGATAGAGGATAGGATAGGATAGGGGATAGGATAGGATTGAGGATAGGATAGGATAGAGGATAGGATAGGATAGAGGATACTATAGGATAGAGGATAGGATATAATAGAGGATAAGGTAGGATAGAGGATAGGATAGGATAGAGGATGGGATAGGATAGAGGATGCAATATGATAGAGGATAGGATAGGATATAGGATAGAATAGGATAGAGGATAGGATAGGAAAGAGGATAGGATAGTATAGAGGATAGGCTAGGATAGAGGATTGGATAGGATAGAGGATAGGATAGGACAAACGGTAGTATAGGATACAGGATAGAATAGGATAGGATAGGATAGGATACGGGATAGGATAGGATTCAGGATAGGATAGGGGATTGGATAGGATAGATGAGTGAAATAGGATAGAGGATAGGATAGGATAGGGTATAGGATAGGATTGAGGATAGGATAGGATAGAGGATAGGATAGGATAGAGGATAGGATAGGATAGAGGATAGGATAGGATAGATTATAGGATAGGATAGAGGATAGGATAGGGGATTGGATAGGATACAGGATAGGATAGGATAGACGATAGGATACGGGATTGGATAGGATAGAGCATAGGATAGGATAGAGGATAGGATAGGATAGAGGATAGAATAGGATAGAGGATAGGATAGGAAAGAGGATAGGATAGGATAGATAATAGGATAGGATAGAGGATTGGATAGGATAGAGGATATTATAGGCTGGAGGATAGGATAGGGGATTGGATGGGATAGAGGATAGGATAGAGGATAGGATAGAGGATTGGATAGAATAGAGGATATTATAGGATAGAGGATAGGATAGGATAGAGGATAGGATAGGATAGATGATAGGATAGGATAGAGGTTAGGATAGGATAAGATAGGATAGGGGATTGGATAGGATTCAGGATAGGATAGGATAGAGGATAGGATAGAGGATAGGATACTATGGAGGATAGGATAGGATAGAGGGTACGATAGGATAGAGGATAGGATAGGATAGAGGATAGGATAGGACAAACGGTATTATAGGATAGAGGATAGGATATGATAGAGGATATGATACTATAGAGGATAGGATAGGATAGAGGATGGGATAGGATGGAGGATATGATAGGATAGAGAATAGCATAGGATAGATGATATTATAGGAAAGAGGATAGGATATGATAGAGGATACGATATTATAGTGGATAGTATAGGATACGGGACAGGATAGGATAGAGGATAGGATAGGATAGAAAATAGGATACGACAGAGGATAGGATAGGATAGAGGATGGGATAGTATTGAGGATAGGATAGGGGATTGGATAGGATAGAGCATAGGATAGGATAGAGGATAGGATAGGATAGAGGATAGAATAGGATAGAGGATAGGATAGGAAAGAGGATAGGATAGGACAGCATACAGGATAGGATAGGATAGAGGATAGGATAGGCTAGAGGATAGGATAGGATAGAGGATAGGATAGGATAGAGGATTGAATAGGATAGGCGATATTATAGGATACAGGATAGGATAGGATAGGGGATAGGATAGGATTGAGGATAGGATAGGATAGAGGATAGGATAGGATAGAGGATAGGATAGGATAGAGGATAGGATAGGATACAGGACAGGATAGGGAATTGGATAGTATAGAGGATATTTTAGGGTAGAGGATAGGATAGGATAGAGGATTGGATAGGATAGAGGATATTATAGAATAGAGGAATGGATAGGATAGAGGATTGGATAGGATAGAGGATATCATAGGATAGACGATTGGATAGGATAGAGGATAGGATAGGATAGAGGATAGGGTAGGATATATGATATTATAGGATAGAGGATAGGATAGGACAGAGGATAGGATAGGACAAACGGTAGTATAGGATAGAGGATAGAATAGGATAGGATAGGATAGGATACGGGATAGGATAGGATTCAGGATAGGATAGGGGATTGGATAGGATAGAGGAGTGAAATAGGATAGAGGATAGGATAGGATAGGGGATAGGATAGGATTGAGGATAGGATAGGATAGGGGATAGGATAGGATAGAGGATAGGATAGGATAGAGGATAGGATATAATAGAGGATAGGATAGGATAGAGGATAGGATAGGGTAGAGGATGGGATAGGATAGAGGATGGGATAGGATAGAGGATGCAATAGGATACAGGATAGGATAGGATAGAGGATAGGATAGGATAGAGGATTGCATAGGATAGAGGATATTATAGGATAGAGGATAGGATAAGATTGAGGATAGGATAGGGGGTGGATAGGATAGAGGATAGGATAGGATAGAAGATATTATAGGATAGAGGATAGGATATGACAAAAGGTAGTATAGGATAGAGGATAGAATAGGATATGATAGGATAGGATACGGGATAGGATAGGATTCAGGATAGGATAGGGGATTGGATAGGATAGAGGAGTGAAATAGGATAGAGGATAGGATAGGATAGGGGAATGGATAGGATTCAGGATAGGATAGGATAGAGGATAGGATAGAGGATAGGATACTATGGAGGATAGGATAGGATAGAGGGTACGATAGGATAGAGGATAGGATAGGATAGAGGATAGGATAGGACAAACGGTAGGATAGGATAGAGGATAGGATATGATAGAGGATAGGATAGGATAGAGGATAGGATACTATGGAGGATAGGATAGGATAGAGGATTGGATTGGATAGAGGATAGGATACTATAGAGGATAGGATAGGATAGAGGATGGGATAGGATGGAGGATATGATAGGATAGAGAATTGCATAGGATAGATGATATTATAGGAAAGAGGATAGGATATGATAGAGGATACGATATTATAGTAGATAGTATTGGATAGAGGACAGGATAGGATAGAGGATAGGATAGGATAGAAAATAGGATACGACAGAGGATAGGATAGGATAGAGGATGGGATAGTATTGAGGATAGGATAGGGGATTGGATAGGATAGAGCATAGGATAGGATAGAGGATAGGATAGGATAGAGGATAGAATAGGATAGAGGATAGGATAGGAAAGAGGATAGGATAGTATAGATAATAGGATAGGATAGAGGATTGGATAGGATAGAGGATATTATAGGCTGGGGGATAGGATAGGGGATTGGGTGGGATAGAGGATAGGATAGAGGATAGGATAGAGGATTGGATAGAATAGAGGATATTATAGGATAGAGGATAGGATAGGATAGAGGATAGGATAGGATAGATGATAGGATAGGATAGAGGATAGGATAGGATAGAGGATAGGATAGGATAGAGGATTGGATAGGATAGAGGATATTAGAGGATATAGGATAGGATAGGATAGTGGATAGGATAGAGGATAGGATAGGATTGAGGATAGGATAGGATAGAGGATAGGATAGATGATTGGATAGGATAGAGGATTGGATAGGATACAGAATAGGATTGAGGACGGGATAGGATAGAGGATAGGATAGAAGATAGGATAGAGGATAGGATACGATACAGGATAGGATAGGATAGAGGATAGGATAGGGGATTGGATAGGATAGGATAGAGGATATTATAGGAAAGAGGATAGGTTAGGATAGAGGATATTATAGGGTAGACTATAGGATAGGATAGATGATAGGATAGGGGATTGGATAGGATAGAGGATAGGATACGATAGAGCATATTATACGATACAGGATAGGATAGGATAGAGGATAGGATACCATACAGGATAGGATAGGATAGAGGATAGGATAGGGGATTGGATAGGATAGGATAGAGGATATTATAGGAAAGAGGATAGGTTAGGATAGAGGATATTATAGGGTAGACTATAGGATAGGATAGAGGATAGGATAGGGGATAGGATAAGTTAGAGGATGGGAAAGGACAGAGGATACGATAGGATAGATGATAGAGGATAGGATATGATATAGGATAGGATAGGATATATGATATTATAGGATAGAGGATAGGATAGGATTGAGGATAGGATAGGATAGAGGATAGGATAGAGGATTGGATAGGATAGAGAGTTGGATAGGATACAGGATAGGATTGAGGACGGGATAGGATAGCGGATAGGATAGAAGATAGGATAGAGGATAGGATACGATACAGGATATTATGGGATAGAGTATAGGATAGGATAGAGGATATTATAGGATAGAGGATAGGATAGGATAGAGGATATTATAGGATAGACGATAGGATAGGATAGAGGATAGGATAGGATAGAGAATAGCATAGTATACATGATATTAATGGAAAGAGGATAGGATATGATAGAGGATACGATATTATAGACGATAGGATAGGATAGAGGATAGGATAGCTTAGAGGATAGGATAGGATAGTGGATAATATAGGATGGATGATAGGATAGAGGATAGGATAGAGGATAGTATAGAGGATAGTATAGGGTAGAGGATAGGATAGAGGACAGGATAGGGGATTGGATAGTATAGAGGATATTTTAGGGTAGAGGATAGGATAGGATACAGGATAGGATAGAGGATTGGATAGGATAGAGGATATTATAGAACAGAGGAATGGATAGGATACAGGATTGGATAGGATAGAGGATATCATAGGATAGACGATTGGATAGGATAGAGGATAGGATAGGATAGAATAGCATAGAGGATAGGATAGGATATAGGATAGGATAGGCTAGAGGATAGGATAGGATAGAGGATAGGATAGGATAGAGGATAGAGGATAGGATATGATATAGGATAGGATAGGATATATGATATTATAGGATAGAGGATAGGATAGGATATATGATATTATAGGATAGAGGATAGGGTAGGATATGTGATATTATAGGATATAGGATAGGATAGGACAGAGGATAGGATAGGACAAACGGTAGTATAGGATAGAGGATAGAATAGGATAGGATAGGATAGGATACGGGATAGGATAGGATTCAGGATAGGATAGGCTAGAGGATAGGATAGGATAGAGGATAGGATAGGATATAGGATAGGATAGGATAGAGGATGGGATAGGATAGTGGATACAATAGGATAGAGGATAGGATAGGATAGAGGATAGAATAGGATAGAGGATAGGATAGGAAAGAGGATAGGATAGTATAGAGGATAGGATAGGATAGAGGATTGGATAGGATAGAGGATATTATAGAATAGAGGAATGGATAGGGTAGAGGATTGGATAGAATAGAGGATATTATGGGATAGAGGATTGGATAAGATAGAGGATCGGATAGAGGATAGTATAGAGGATAGGATAGAGGACAGGATAGAGGATTGGATAGTATAGAGGATATTATAGGATAGAGGATTGGATAGGATAGAGGATATTATAGGATAGAGGATAGGATAAGTTTGAGGATAGGATAGGGGATTGGATAGGATAGAGGATAGGATAGGATAGAGGATATTATAGGATAGACGATAGGATAGGATAGAGGATAGGATAGGATAGAGGATACGATAGGATAGAAAATAGGATCCAACAGAGGATAGGATAGGATAGAGGATATTATAGGATAGAGGATAGGATAGGATAGAGGATGGGATAGGATAGAGGATACAATAGGATAGAGGATAGGACAGGATAGAGGATTGGATAGGATACAGGATTGCATTGAGGATAGGATAGGATAGAGGAAAGGATAGAGGATAGGATAGAGGATTGGATAGGATAGAGTATTGGATAGAATAGAGGATATTATAGGATCGAGGATTGGATAGGATAGAGGATAGGATGGAGGATAGTATAGAGGATAGGATAGAGGACAGGATAGAGGATTGGATAGTATAGAGGATATTATGGGATAGAGGATTGGATAGTATAGAGGATAGGATAGAGGATAGTATAGAGGATAGGATAGAGGACAGGATAGAGGATTGGATAGTATAGAGGATATTATAGGATAGAGGTTTGGATTGGATAGAGGATATTATAGGATAGAGGATAGGATAAGATTGAGGATAGGATAGGGGATTGGATAGGATAGAGTATAGGATAGGATAGAGGATAGGATAAGATTGAGGATAGGATAGGGGATTGGATAGGATAGAGTATAGGATAGGATAGAGGATATTATAGGATAGACGATAGGATAGGATAGAGGATAGGATAGGATAGAGGATACGATATTATAGAAAATAGGATAGGATAGAGGATATTATAGGATAGAGGATAGGATAGGATAGAGGATGGGATAGGATAGAGGATACAATAGGATAGAGGATAGGATAGGATAGAGGATTGCATTGAGGATAGGATAGGATAGAGGATACAATAGGATATAGGATAGGATAGGATAGAGGATGGGATAGTATTGAGGATAGGATAGGGGATTGGATAGGACAAACGGTAGTATAGGATAGAGGATAGAATAGGATAGGATAGGATAGGATACGGGATAGGATAGGATTCAGGATAGGATAGGGGATTGGATAGGATAGAGGAGTGAAATAGGATAGAGGATAGGATAGGATAGGGGATAGGATAGGATTGAGGATAGGATAGGATAGACGATAGGATAGGATAGAGGATAGGATAGGATAGAGGATAGGATAGGATAGAGGATATTTTAGGGTAGAGGATATTATAGGATAGAGGATTGGATAGGATAGAGAATAGGATAGAGGATAGTATAGAGGATAGGATAGAGGACAGGATAGAGGATTGGATAGTATAGAGGATATTATAGGATAGAGGATAGGACAGGATAGGGGATAGGATAGGATTGAGGATAGGATAGGCTAGAGGATAGGATAGGATAGAGGATAGGATAGGATATAGGATAGGATAGGATAGAGGATGGGATAGGATAGTGGATACAATAGGATAGAGGATAGGATAGGATAGAGGATAGAATAGGATAGAGGATAGGATAGGAAAGAGGATAGGATAGTATAGAGGATAGGATAGGATAGAGGATTGGATAGGATAGAGGATATTATAGAATAGAGGAATGGATAGGGTAGAGGATTGGATAGAATAGAGGATATTATGGGATAGAGGATTGGATAAGATAGAGGATCGGATAGAAGATAGTATAGAGGATAGGATAGAGGACAGGATAGAGGATTGGATAGTATAGAGGATATCATAGGATAGAGGATTGGATAGGATAGAGGATATTATAGGATAGAGGATAGGATAAGTTTGAGGATAGGATAGGGGATTGGATAGGATAGAGGATAGGATAGGATAGAGGATATTATAGGATAGAGGATAGGATAGGATAGAGGATGGGATAGGATAGAGGATACAATAGGATAGAGGATAGGACAGGATAGAGGATTGGTTAGGATACAGGATTGCATTGAGGATAGGATAGGATAGAGGAAAGGATAGAGGATAGGATAGAGGATTGGATAGGATAGAGTATTGGATAGAATAGAGGATATTATAGGATCGAGGATTGGATAGGATAGAGGATAGGATGGAGGATAGTATAGAGGATAGGATAGAGGACAGGATAGAGGATTGGACAGTATAGAGGATATTATAGGATAGAGGATTGGATAGTATAGAGGATAGGATAGAGGATAGTATAGAGGATAGGATAGAGGACAGGATAGAGGATTGGATTTGTATAGAGGATATTTTAGGGTAGAGGATAGGATAGGAAAGAGGATAGGATAGGATAGAGGATAGGATAGAGGATTGGTTAGGATAGAGGATAGGATAGGCTAGAGGATAGGATAGGATAGGATAGAGGATAGGATAGGATAGAGGATAGGATAGGATATAGGATAGGATAGGATATATGATATTATAGGATAGAGGATAGGATAGTATAGAGGATAGGATAGGATAGAGGATAGGATAGGATAGAGGATAGGATAGGATATATGATATTATAGGATAGAGGATAGGGTAGGATAGAGGATAGGGTAGGGTATATGATATTATAGGATAGAGGATAGGATAGGATTCAGGATAGGATAGGGGATTGGATAGGATAGAGGAGTGAAATAGGATAGAGGATAGGATAGGATAGGGGATAGGATAGGATAGAGGATAGGATAGGTTAGAGGATATGATAGGATAGAGGATAGGATAGGATAGAGGATGGGATAGGATAGAGGATACAATAGGATAGAGGATAGGATAGGATAGAGGATTGGATAGGATAGAGGATAGGATAGGATAGAGGATAGGATATGATATATGATATTATAGGATACAGGATTGGATACGATAGAGGATAGGATAGGGGATTGGATACGATAGAGGATAGGATAGGATAGAGGATAGGATAGAGGATAGGATAGGATAGAGGATGTGATAGGATAGAGGATAGGGAAGAGGATAGGATAGAGGATTGGATAGGATAGAGGATATTGTATGATAGACATTATGATAGGATAGAGGATGGGATAAGATAGAGGATACAATAGGATAGAGGATAGGATAGGATAGAGGATGGGATAGGGTAGAGGATAGGATAGGATTGAGGATAGGATAGGATAGAGGATGGGATAGGGGATTGGATAGGATAATGGATTGGATAGGATAGAGGATAGGTTAGAGGATAGGATAGAGGATGGATAGGATAGAGGATTGGATAGAATAGAGGATATTATAGGATAGACGATAGGCTAGAATAGAGGATAGGATAGGATAGAAAATAGGATACGACTGAGGATAGGATAGGATAGAGGATATTATAGGATAGAGGATAGGATAGGATAGAGGATGGGATAGGATAGAGGATAAAATAGGATAGAGAATAGGATAGGTTAGAGGATTGTATAGGATACAGGATTGCATTGAGGATAGGATAGGATAGAGGATAGGATAGAGGATAGGATAGAGGATAGGATAGAGGATAGGATAGAGGATTGGATAGGATAGAGGATAGGATAGAGGATAGTATAGAGGATAGGATAGAGGACGGGATAGAGGATTGGATAGGATAGAGGATAGTTTAGGGTAGAGGATAGGATAGGATAGAGGATAGGATAGGATAGAGGATAGGATAGGCTAGTGGATAGGATAGGATAGGATACAGGATAGGATATGATAGAGGATTGGATAGGATAGAGGATGGGATAGGATAGAGGATATTATTTGATAGACGATTGGATAGGATAGAGGATAGGATAGGACAGAGGATACGATAGGATAGAGGATAGGATAGGATAGGGGATAGGATAGGATAGGATAGTGGATAGGATAGAGGATATTATAGAGGATAGGATACGATACAGGATATTATAGGATAGAGGATAGGATAGGATAGAGGATAGGATAGGGGATTGGATATGATAGAGGATACGATATTATAGAGGATATGATAGGATAGAAGATAGGATAGGATAGAGGACAGGATAGGATAGTGGATAATATGGGATGGATGATAGGATAGAGGATTGGATATGATAGAAGATATTATAGGATAGAGGATTGGATAGGATAGGGGATAGGACAGGGGATTGGATACGATAGAGGATAGGAGAGGATAGAGGATAGGATAGGTTAGAGGATAGGATAGGATTGAGGATAGGATAGGATAGGGGATGGGATAGGGGATTGGATAGAATGAAGGATTGGATACGATAGAGGATAGGACAGGGGATTGGATACGATAGAGGAGAGGAGAGGATAGAGGATAGGATAGAGGATAGGATAGAGGATAGGATGGAGGATGGATAGGATAGAGGATTGGATAGAATAAAGGATATTATAGGATAGAGGATAGGATAGAGGATTGGAATAGGATAGAGGATAGGATAGAGGATGGATAGGATAGAGGATTGGATAGAATAGAGGATATTATAGGATAGAAGATAGGATAGAGGTTTGGAATAGGATAGAGGATAGGATAGAGAATAGGATAGGATAGAGGATAGGATAGGATAGAGGATAGGATAGGATAGAGAATAGGATAGGATATATGATATTATAGGATAGAGGATATGATAGGATAGAGTATAGGATAGGATAGAGGATAGGATAGGATAGAGGATAGGATAGGATAGAGGATAGGATAGGATAGAGGATATGATAGAATTTGAGGAAATTATGGGATAGAGGATTGGATAAGATAGAGTATTGGATAGGATACAGGATAGCATTCAGGATAGGATAGGATAGAGGATATTATAGGATAGAGGATTGGATAGGATACAGGATAGCATTCAGGATAGGATAGGATAGAGGATATTATAGGATAGACGATAGGATAGAATAGAGGATGGGATAGGATAGAAAATAGGATACGACAGAGGATAGGATAGGATAGAGGATATTTTAGGGTAGAGGTAGGATAGGATAGAGAATAGGATAGGATAGAGGATAGGATAGGCTAGTGGACAGGATAGGATAGGATAGGATAGAGGATAGGATATGATAGAGGATAGGATAGGATAGAGAATAGGATAGGATATATGATATTATAGGATAGAGGATAGGATAGGATAGAGGATAGGATATGATAGAGGATAGGATAGAGGATAGGATAGGATAGAGGATGTGATAGGATAGAGGATACGGAAGAGGATAGGATAAAGGATTGGATAGTATAGAGGATATTGTATGATAGACATTATGACAGGATAGAGGATGGGATAGGATAGAGGATACAATAGGATAGAGGATAGGATAGGATAGAGGATAGGATAGGGTAGAGGATAGGATAGGATTGATGATAGGATAGGATAGAGGATGGGATAGGGGATTGGATAGGATAATGGATTGGATAGGATAGAGGATAGGATAGAGGATAGGATAGAGGATGGATAGGATAGAGGATTGGATAGAAAAGAGGATATTATAGGATAGACGATAGGATAGAATAGAGGATAGGATAGGATAGAAAATAGGATACGACAGAGGATAGGATAGGATAGAGGATATTATAGGATAGAGGATAGGATAGGATAGAGGATGGGATAGGATAGAGGATAGGATAGAGGATAGTATAGAGGATAGGATAGAGGACAGGATAGAGGATTGGATAGGATAGAGGATAGGATAGGATAGAGGATATTATAGGATAGAGGATAGGATAGGATAGAGGATGGGATAGGATAGAGGATAGGATAGAGGATAGTATAGAGGATAGGATAGAGGATAGGATAGGGAATTGGATATGATAGAGGATACGATATTATAGAGGATATGATAGGATAGAGGATAGGATAGGATAGAGGACAGGATAGGATAGTGGATAATATGGGATGCATGATAGGATATAGGATTGGATAGGATAGAAGATATTATAGAATAGAGGAATGGATAGGATAGAGGATTGGATAGAATTGAGGATATTATAGGATAGAGGATTGGATACGATAGGGGATAGGACAGGGGATTGGATACGATAGAGGATAGGAGAGGATAGAGGATAGGATAGGGTAGAGGATAGGATAGGATTGAGGATAGGATAGGATAGGGGATGGGATAGGGGATTGGATAGGATGAAGGATTGGATACGATAGAGGATAGGACAGGGCATTGGATACGATAGAGGATAGGAGAGGATAGAGGATAGGATAGAGGATAGGATAGAGGATAGGATGGAGGATGGATAGGATAGAGGATTGGATAGAATAGAGGATATTATAGGATAGAGGATAGGATAGAGGATTGGAATAGGATAGAGGATAGGATAGAGGATGGATAGGATAGAGGATTGGATAGAATAGAGGATATTATAGGATAGAAGATAGGATAGAGGTTTGGAATAGGATAGAGGATAGGATAGAGGATAGGATAGGATAGAGGATAGGATAGGATAGAGGATAGGATAGGATAGAGAATAGGATAGGATATATGATATTATAGGATAGAGGATATGATAGGATAGAGGATAGGATAGAGGATAGGATAGGATAGAGGATAGGATAGGATAGGATAGAGGATAGGATAGGATAGAGAATAGGATAGGATATATGATATTATAGGATAGAGGATATGATAGGATAGAGGATAGGATAGGATAGAGGATAGGATAGGATAGAGGATAGGATAGGATAGAGGATAGGATAGAGGATTGGATAGGATAGAGGATATTATAGAATAGAGGAATGGATAGGATAGAGGATTGGATAGAATAGAGAATATTATGGGATAGAGGATTGGATAAGATAGAGGATTGGTTAGGATACAGGATAGCATTCAGGATAGGATAGGATAGAGAATAGGATACGATATAAGATATTATAGCATAGAGGATAGGATAGGATAGAGGATAGGATACTATGGAGGATAGGATAGGATAGAGGATTGGATTGCATTGAGGATAGGATAGGATAGAGGATAGGATAGAGGATTGGATAGGATAGAGGATATTATAGAATAGTGGAATGGATAGGATAGAGGATTGGATAGAATAGAGGATATTATGGGATAGAGGATTGGATAAGATAGAGGATTGGATAGGATACAGGATAGCATTCAGGATAGGATAGGATGGAGGATATTATAGGATAGACGATTGGATAGGATAGAGGATAGGATAGGGTAGAGGATGGGATAGGATAGAAGATACGATAGGATAGAGGATAGGATAGGATAGAGGATTGGATAGGATACAGGATTGCATTGAGGATAGGATAGGATAGAGGATAGGATAGAGGATAGCATAGAGGATTGGATAGGATAGAGGATATTATAGAATAGAGGAATGGATAGGATAGAGGATTGGATAGAATAGAGGATATTATGGGATAGAGGTTTGGATAGGATAGAGGATAGGATAGGATAGATGATAGGATAGGATAGAGGATAGGATAGGGTAGAGGATAGGATAGGATAGAGAACAGGATAGGAAAGAGGATAGGATAGGATAGAAAATAGGATACGACAGAGGATAGGATAGGATAGAGGATATTATAGGATAGAGGATAGGATGGGATAGAGGATGGGATAGGATAGAGGATACAATAGGATAGAGGATAGGATAGGATAGAGGATAGGATAGGATAGAGAACAGGATAGGAAAGAGGATAGGATAGGATAGAAAATAGGATACGACAGAGGATAGGATAGGATAGAGGATATTATAGGATAGAGGATAGGATGGGATAGAGGATGGGATAGGATAGAGGATACAATAGGATAGAGGATAGGATAGGATAGAGGATAGGATAGGATAGAGGATACAATAGGATAGAGGATAGGATAGGATAGAGGATTGGATAGGATACAGGATTGCATTGAGGATAGGATAGGATAGAGGATATTATAGGATAGAGGATAGGATAGGCTAATGGACAGGATAGGATAGGATAGGATAGAGGATAGGATATGATAGAGGATACGATAGGATAGAGAATAGGATAGGATATATGATATTATAGGATAGAGGATAGGATATGATATATGATATTATAGGATACAGGATTGGATACGATAGAGGATAGGATAGGGGATTGGATACGATAGAGGATAGGATAGGATAGAGGATAGGATAGAGGATAGGATAGGATAGAGGATAGGATAGGATAGAGGATAGGATAGGATAGAGAATAGGATAGGATATATGATATTATAGGATAGAGGATATGATAGGATAGAGGATAGGATAGAGGATAGGATAGGATAGGATAGAGGATAGGATAGGATAGAGAATAGGATAGGATATATGATATTATAGGATAGAGGATATGATAGGATAGAGGATAGGATAGGATAGAGGATAGGATAGGATAGAGGATAGGATAGGATAGAGGATAGGATAGAGGATTGGATAGGATAGAGGATATTATAGAATAGAGGAATGGATAGGATAGAGGATTGGATAGAATAGAGAATATTATGGGATAGAGGATTGGATAAGATAGAGGATTGGTTAGGATACAGGATAGCATTCAGGATAGGATAGGATAGAGAATAGGATACGATATAAGATATTATAGCATAGAGGATAGGATAGGATAGAGGATAGGATACTATGGAGGATAGGATAGGATAGAGGATTGGATTGCATTGAGGATAGGATAGGATAGAGGATAGGATAGAGGATTGGATAGGATAGAGGATATTATAGAATAGTGGAATGGATAGGATAGAGGATTGGATAGAATAGAGGATATTATGGGATAGAGGATTGGATAAGATAGAGGATTGGATAGGATACAGGATAGCATTCAGGATAGGATAGGATGGAGGATATTATAGGATAGACGATTGGATAGGATAGAGGATAGGATAGGGTAGAGGATGGGATAGGATAGAAGATACGATAGGATAGAGGATAGGATAGGATAGAGGATTGGATAGGATACAGGATTGCATTGAGGATAGGATAGGATAGAGGATAGGATAGAGGATAGCATAGAGGATTGGATAGGATAGAGGATATTATAGAATAGAGGAATGGATAGGATAGAGGATTGGATAGAATAGAGGATATTATGGGATAGAGGTTTGGATAGGATAGAGGATAGGATAGGATAGATGATAGGATAGGATAGAGGATAGGATAGGGTAGAGGATAGGATAGGATAGAGAACAGGATAGGAAAGAGGATAGGATAGGATAGAAAATAGGATACGACAGAGGATAGGATAGGATAGAGGATATTATAGGATAGAGGATAGGATGGGATAGAGGATGGGATAGGATAGAGGATACAATAGGATAGAGGATAGGATAGGATAGAGGATAGGATAGGATAGAGAACAGGATAGGAAAGAGGATAGGATAGGATAGAAAATAGGATACGACAGAGGATAGGATAGGATAGAGGATATTATAGGATAGAGGATAGGATGGGATAGAGGATGGGATAGGATAGAGGATACAATAGGATAGAGGATAGGATAGGATAGAGGATAGGATAGGATAGAGGATACAATAGGATAGAGGATAGGATAGGATAGAGGATTGGATAGGATACAGGATTGCATTGAGGATAGGATAGGATAGAGGATATTATAGGATAGAGGATAGGATAGGCTAATGGACAGGATAGGATAGGATAGGATAGAGGATAGGATATGATAGAGGATACGATAGGATAGAGAATAGGATAGGATATATGATATTATAGGATAGAGGATAGGATATGATATATGATATTATAGGATACAGGATTGGATACGATAGAGGATAGGATAGGGGATTGGATACGATAGAGGATAGGATAGGATAGAGGATAGGATAGAGGATAGGATAGGATAGAGGATGGGATAGGATAGAGGATACAATAGGATAGAGGATAGGATAGGATAGAGGATATTATAGGATAGAGGATAGGATAGGCTAATGGACAGGATAGGATAGGATAGGATAGAGGATAGGATATGATAGAGGATACGATAGGATAGAGAATAGAATAGGATATATGATATTATAGGATAGAGGATAGGATATGATATATGATATTATAGGATACATGATTTGATACGATAGAGGATAGGATAGGGGATTGGATACGATAGAGGATAGGATAGGATAGAGCATAGGATAGAGGATAGGATAGGATAGAGGATGGGATAGGATAGAGGATACGGTAGGATAGAGGATAGGATAGGATAGAGGATTGGATAGGGTACAGGATTGCATTGAGAATAGGATAGGATAGAGGATAGGATAGGATAGAGGATAGGATAGGACAAACGGTAGTATAGGATAGAGGATAGGATAGGATAGGAGAGGATAGGATAGGATAGGATAGGGGATAGGATAGGATTCAGGATAGGATAGGGGTTTGGATAGGATAGAGGATTGGAATAGGATAGAGGATAGGATAGGATAGGATATGATAGGATATAGGATAGGAGACGATTCAGGATAGGATAGGGGCTTGGATAGGAAAGAGGATTGGAATAGGATAGAGGATAGGATAGGATAGATGATTGGATACGATAGAGGATAGGAGAGGATAGAGGATAGGATAGGGTAGAGGATAGGATAGGATTGAGGATAGGATAGGATAGGTGATGGGATAGGGGATTGGATAGGATAATGGATTGGATAGGATAGAGGATAGGATAGAGGATAGGATAGAGGATGGATAGGATAGAGGATTGGATAGAATAGAGGATATTATAGGATAGACGATAGGCTAGAATAGAGGATAGGATAGGATAGAAAATAGGATACGACAGAGGATAGGGTAGTATAGAGGATATTATAGGATAGAGGATAGGATAGGATAGAGGATGGGATAGGATAGAGGATAAAATAGGATAGAGAATAGGATAGGTTAGAGGATTGTATAGGATACAGGATTGCATTGAGGATAGGATAGGATAGAGGATACGATAGAGGATAGGATAGAGGATAGGATAGAGGATAGGATAGAGGACGGGATAGAGGATTGGATAGCGTAGAGGATAGTTTAGGGTAGAGGATAGGATAGGATAGAGGATAGGATAGGATTCAGGATAGGATAGGGGTTTGGATAGGATAGAGGATTGGAATAGGATAGAGGATAGGATAGGATAGGATATGATAGGATATAGGATAGGAGACGATTCAGGATAGGATAGGGGCTTGGATAGGAAAGAGGATTGGAATAGGATAGAGGATAGGATAGGATAGATGATTGGATACGATAGAGGATAGGAGAGGATAGAGGATAGGATAGGGTAGAGGATAGGATAGGATTGAGGATAGGATAGGATAGATGATAGGATAGGATAGAGGATAGGATAGGGTAGAGGATAGGATAGGATAGAGAACAGGATAGGAAAGAGGATAGGATAGGATAGAAAATAGGATACGACAGAGGATAGGATAGGATAGAGGATATTATAGGATAGAGGATAGGATGGGATAGAGGATGGGATAGGATAGAGGATACAATAGGATAGAGGATAGGATAGGATAGAGGATAGGATAGGATAGAGAACAGGATAGGAAAGAGGATAGGATAGGATAGAAAATAGGATACGACAGAGGATAGGATAGGATAGAGGATATTATAGGATAGAGGATAGGATGGGATAGAGGATGGGATAGGATAGAGGATACAATAGGATAGAGGATAGGATAGGATAGAGGATAGGATAGGATAGAGGATACAATAGGATAGAGGATAGGATAGGATAGAGGATTGGATAGGATACAGGATTGCATTGAGGATAGGATAGGATAGAGGATATTATAGGATAGAGGATAGGATAGGCTAATGGACAGGATAGGATAGGATAGGATAGAGGATAGGATATGATAGAGGATACGATAGGATAGAGAATAGGATAGGATATATGATATTATAGGATAGAGGATAGGATATGATATATGATATTATAGGATACAGGATTGGATACGATAGAGGATAGGATAGGGGATTGGATACGATAGAGGATAGGATAGGATAGAGGATATGATAGAGGATAGGATAGGATAGAGGATGGGATAGGATAGAGGATACAATAGGATAGAGGATAGGATAGGATAGAGGATATTATAGGATAGAGGATAGGATAGGCTAATGGACAGGATAGGATAGGATAGGATAGAGGATAGGATATGATAGAGGATACGATAGGATAGAGAATAGAATAGGATATATGATATTATAGGATAGAGGATAGGATATGATATATGATATTATAGGATACATGATTTGATACGATAGAGGATAGGATAGGGGATTGGATACGATAGAGGATAGGATAGGATAGAGCATAGGATAGAGGATAGGATAGGATAGAGGATGGGATAGGATAGAGGATACGGTAGGATAGAGGATAGGATAGGATAGAGGATTGGATAGGGTACAGGATTGCATTGAGAATAGGATAGGATAGAGGATAGGATAGGATAGAGGATAGGATAGGACAAACGGTAGTATAGGATAGAGGATAGGATAGGATAGGAGAGGATAGGATAGGATAGGATAGGGGATAGGATAGGATTCAGGATAGGATAGGGGTTTGGATAGGATAGAGGATTGGAATAGGATAGAGGATAGGATAGGATAGGATATGATAGGATATAGGATAGGAGACGATTCAGGATAGGATAGGGGCTTGGATAGGAAAGAGGATTGGAATAGGATAGAGGATAGGATAGGATAGATGATTGGATACGATAGAGGATAGGAGAGGATAGAGGATAGGATAGGGTAGAGGATAGGATAGGATTGAGGATAGGATAGGATAGGTGATGGGATAGGGGATTGGATAGGATAATGGATTGGATAGGATAGAGGATAGGATAGAGGATAGGATAGAGGATGGATAGGATAGAGGATTGGATAGAATAGAGGATATTATAGGATAGACGATAGGCTAGAATAGAGGATAGGATAGGATAGAAAATAGGATACGACAGAGGATAGGGTAGTATAGAGGATATTATAGGATAGAGGATAGGATAGGATAGAGGATGGGATAGGATAGAGGATAAAATAGGATAGAGAATAGGATAGGTTAGAGGATTGTATAGGATACAGGATTGCATTGAGGATAGGATAGGATAGAGGATACGATAGAGGATAGGATAGAGGATAGGATAGAGGATAGGATAGAGGACGGGATAGAGGATTGGATAGCGTAGAGGATAGTTTAGGGTAGAGGATAGGATAGGATAGAGGATAGGATAGGATAGAGGATAGGATAGGCTAGTGGATAGGATAGGATAGGATAGGATAGAGGATAGGATATGATAGAGGATTGGATAGGATAGAGGATGGGATAGGATAGAGGATATTATAGGATAGAGGATTGGATAGGATAGGGGATAGGACAGGGGATTGGATACGATAGAGGATAGGAGAGGATAGAGGATAGGATAGGGTAGAGGATAGGATAGGATTGAGAATAGGATAGGATAGGGGATGGGATAGGGGATTGGATAGGATGAAGGATTGGATACGATAGAGGATAGGACAGGGGATTGGATACGATAGAGGAGAGGAGAGGATAGAGGATAGGATAGAGGATAGGATAGAGGATAGGATGGAGGATGGATAGGATAGAGGATTGGATAGAATAAAGGATATTATAGGATAGAGGATAGGATAGAGGATTGGAATAGGATAGAGGATAGGATAGAGGATGGATAGGATAGAGGATTGGATAGAATAGAGGATATTATAGGATAGAAGATAGGATAGAGGTTTGGAATAGGATAGAGGATAGGATAGAGAATAGGATAGGATAGAGGATAGGATAGGATAGAGGATAGGATAGGATAGAGAATAGGATAGGATATATGATATTATAGGATAGAGGATATGATAGGATAGAGTATAGGATAGGATAGAGGATAGGATAGGATAGAGGATAGGATAGGATAGAGGATAGGATAGGATAGAGGATATGATAGAATTTGAGGAAATTATGGGATAGAGGATTGGATAAGATAGAGTATTGGATAGGATACAGGATAGGATTCAGGATAGGATAGGATAGAGGATATTATAGGATAGAGGATTGGATAGGATACAGGATAGCATTCAGGATAGGATAGGATAGAGGATATTATAGGATAGACGATAGGATAGAATAGAGGATGGGATAGGATAGAAAATAGGATACGACAGAGGATAGGATAGGATAGAGGATATTTTAGGGTAGAGGTAGGATAGGATAGAGAATAGGATAGGATAGAGGATAGGATAGGCTAGTGGACAGGATAGGATAGGATAGGATAGAGGATAGGATATGATAGAGGATAGGATAGGATAGAGAATAGGATAGGATATATGATATTATAGGATAGAGGATAGGATAGGATAGAGGATAGGATATGATAGAGGATAGGATAGAGGATAGGATAGGATAGAGGATGTGATAGGATAGAGGATACGGAAGAGGATAGGATAGAGGATTGGATAGTATAGAGGATATTGTATGATAGACATTATGACAGGATAGAGGATGGGATAGGATAGAGGATACAATAGGATAGAGGATAGGATAGGATAGAGGATAGGATAGGGTAGAGGATAGGATAATGGATTGGATAGGATAGAGGATAGGATAGAGGATAGGATAGAGGATGGATAGGATAGAGGATTGGATAGAAAAGAGGATATTATAGGATAGACGATAGGATAGAATAGAGGATAGGATAGGATAGAAAATAGGATACGACAGAGGATAGGATAGGATAGAGGATATTATAGGATAGAGGATAGGATAGGATAGAGGATGGGATAGGATAGAGGATAGGATAGAGGATAGTATAGAGGATAGGATAGAGGACAGGATAGAGGATTGGATAGGATAGAGGATAGTTTAGGGTAGAGGATAGGATAGGATAGAGGATAGGATAGGATAGAGGATAGGATAGGCTAGTGGATAGGATAGAGGATAGGATAGAGGATAGGATACGATACAGGATATTATAGGATAGAGGATAGGATAGGATAGAGGATAGGATAGGGTATTGGATATGATAGAGGATACGATATTATAGAGGATATGATAGGATAGAGGATAGGATAGGATAGAGGACAGGATAGGATAGTGGATAATATGGGATGCATGATAGGATATAGGATTGGATAAGGATAGAAGATATTATAGAATAGAGGAATGGATAGGATAGAGGATTGGATAGAATTGAGGATATTATAGGATAGAGGATTGGATACGATAGGGGATAGGACAGGGGATTGGATACGATAGAGGATAGGAGAGGATAGAGGATAGGATAGGGTAGAGGATAGGATAGGATTGAGGATAGGATAGGATAGGGGATGGGATAGGGGATTGGATAGGATGAAGGATTGGATACGATAGAGGATAGGACAGGGCATTGGATACGATAGAGGATAGGAGAGGATAGAGGATAGGATAGAGGATAGGATAGAGGATAGGATGGAGGATGGATAGGATAGAGGATTGGATAGAATAGAGGATATTATAGGATAGAGGATAGGATAGAGGATTGGAATAGGATAGAGGATAGGATAGAGGATGGATAGGATAGAGGATTGGATAGAATAGAGGATATTATAGGATAGAAGATAGGATAGAGGTTTGGAATAGGATAGAGGATAGGATAGAGGATAGGATAGGATAGAGGATAGGATAGGATAGAGGATAGGATAGGATAGAGAATAGGATAGGATATATGATATTATAGGATAGAGGATATGATAGGATAGAGGATAGGATAGAGGATAGGATAGGATAGAGGATAGGATAGGATAGAGGATAGGATAGGATAGAGAATAGGATAGGATATATGATATTATAGGATAGAGGATATGATAGGATAGAGGATAGGATAGGATAGAGGATAGGATAGGATAGAGGATAGGATAGGATAGAGGATAGGATAGAGGATTGGATAGGATAGAGGATATTATAGAATAGAGGAATGGATAGGATAGAGGATTGGATAGAATAGAGAATATTATGGGATAGAGGATTGGATAAGATAGAGGATTGGTTAGGATACAGGATAGCATTCAGGATAGGATAGGATAGAGAATAGGATACGATATATGATATTATAGCATAGAGGATAGGATAGGATAGAGGATAGGATACTATGGAGGATAGGATAGGATAGAGGATTGGATTGCATTGAGGATAGGATAGGATAGAGGATAGGATAGAGGATTGGATAGGATAGAGGATATTATAGAATAGTGGAATGGATAGGATAGAGGATTGGATAGAATAGAGGATATTATGGGATAGAGGATTGGATAAGATAGAGGATTGGATAGGATACAGGATAGCATTCAGGATAGGATAGGATGGAGGATATTATAGGATAGACGATTGGATAGGATAGAGGATAGGATAGGGTAGAGGATGGGATAGGATAGAAGATACGATAGGATAGAGGATAGGATAGGATAGAGGATTGGATAGGATACAGGATTGCATTGAGGATAGGATAGGATAGAGGATAGGATAGAGGATAGCATAGAGGATTGGATAGGATAGAGGATATTATAGAATAGAGGAATGGATAGGATAGAGGATTGGATAGAATAGAGGATATTATGGGATAGAGGTTTGGATAGGATAGAGGATAGGATAGGATAGATGATAGGATAGGATAGAGGATAGGATAGGGTAGAGGATAGGATAGGATAGAGAACAGGAT
The DNA here is from genome assembly GCF_050948215.1 of Halictus rubicundus. Classification (NCBI taxonomy): domain Eukaryota; kingdom Metazoa; phylum Arthropoda; class Insecta; order Hymenoptera; family Halictidae; genus Halictus; species Halictus rubicundus. Next base: position 215,944 of record NW_027488839.1, on the reverse strand, counting down.
AGGAAAGAGGATAGGATAGGATAGAAAATAGGATACGACAGAGGATAGGATAGGATAGAGGATATTATAGGATAGAGGATAGGATGGGATAGAGGATGGGATAGGATAGAGGATACAATAGGATAGAGGATAGGATAGGATAGAGGATAGGATAGGATAGAGAACAGGATAGGAAAGAGGATAGGATAGGATAGAAAATAGGATACGACAGAGGATAGGATAGGATAGAGGATATTATAGGATAGAGGATAGGATGGGATAGAGGATGGGATAGGATAGAGGATACAATAGGATAGAGGATAGGATAGGATAGAGTATAGGATAGGATAGAGGATACAATAGGATAGAGGATAGGATAGGATAGAGGATTGGATAGGATACAGGATTGCATTGAGGATAGGATAGGATAGAGGATATTATAGGATAGAGGATAGGATAGGCTAATGGACAGGATAGGATAGGATAGGATAGGGGATAGGATATGATAGAGGATACGATAGGATAGAGAATAGGATAGGATATATGATATTATAGGATAGAGGATAGGATAGGATAGAGGATAGGATATGATATATGATATTATAGGATACAGGATTGGATACGATAGAGGATAGGATAGGGGATTGGATACCATAGAGGATAGGATAGGATAGAGGATAGGATAGAGGATAGGATAGAGGATAGGATAGGATAGAGGATGTGATAGGATAGAGGATAGGGAAGAGGATAGGATAGAGGATTGGATAGGATAGAGGATATTGTATGATAGACATTATGATAGGATAGAGGATGGGATAGGATAGAGGATACAATAGGATAGAGGATAGGATAGGATAGAGGATAGGATAGGGTAGAGGATAGGATAGGATTGAGGATAGGATAGGATAGAGGATGGGATAGGGGATTGGATAGGATAATGGATTGGATAGGATAGAGGATAGGATAGAGGATAGGATAGAGGATGGATAGGATAGAGGATTGGATAGAATAGAGGATATTATAGGATAGACGATAGGATAGAATAGAGGATAGGATAGGATAGAAAATAGGATACGACAGAGGATAGGATAGGATAGAGGATATTATAGGATAGAGGATAGGATAGGATAGAGGATGGGATAGGATAGAGGATAAAATTGGATAGAGAATAGGATAGGTTAGAGGATTGTATAGGATACAGGATAGCATTCAGGATAGGAAGAGAACAGGATAGGAAAGAGGATAGGATAGGATAGAAAATAGGATACGACAGAGGATAGGATAGGATAGAGGATATTATAGGATAGAGGATAGGATGGGATAGAGGATGGGATAGGATAGAGGATACAATAGGATAGAGGATAGGATAGGATAGAGGATAGGATAGGATAGAGAACAGGATAGGAAAGAGGATAGGATAGGATAGAAAATAGGATACGACAGAGGATAGGATAGGATAGAGGATATTATAGGATAGAGGATAGGATGGGATAGAGGATGGGATAGGATAGAGGATACAATAGGATAGAGGATAGGATAGGATAGAGGATAGGATAGGATAGAGGATACAATAGGATAGAGGATAGGATAGGATAGAGGATTGGATAGGATACAGGATTGCATTGAGGATAGGATAGGATAGAGGATATTATAGGATAGAGGATAGGATAGGCTAATGGACAGGATAGGATAGGATAGGATAGAGGATAGGATATGATAGAGGATACGATAGGATAGAGAATAGGATAGGATATATGATATTATAGGATAGAGGATAGGATATGATATATGATATTATAGGATACAGGATTGGATACGATAGAGGATAGGATAGGGGATTGGATACGATAGAGGATAGGATAGGATAGAGGATAGGATAGAGGATAGGATAGGATAGAGGATGGGATAGGATAGAGGATACAATAGGATAGAGGATAGGATAGGATAGAGGATTGGATAGGATACAGGATTGCATTGAGGATAGGATAGGATAGAGGATATTATAGGATAGAGGATAGGATAGGCTAATGGACAGGATAGGATAGGATAGGATAGAGGATAGGATATGATAGAGGATACGATAGGATAGAGAATAGAATAGGATATATGATATTATAGGATAGAGGATAGGATATGATATATGATATTATAGGATACATGATTGGATACGATAGAGGATAGGATAGGGGATTGGATACGATAGAGGATAGGATAGGATAGAGCATAGGATAGAGGATAGGATAGGATAGAGGATGGGATAGGATAGAGGATTGGATAGGGTACAGGATTGCATTGAGAATAGGATAGGATAGAGGATAGGATAGGATAGAGGATAGGATAGGACAAACGGTAGTATAGGATAGAGGATAGGGTAGGATAGGATAGGATAGGATAGGATAGGATAGGGGATAGGATAGGATTCAGGATAGGATAGGGGTTTGGATAGGATAGAGGATTGGAATAGGATAGAGGATAGGATAGGATAGGATATGATAGGATATAGGATAGGAGACGATTCAGGATAGGATAGGGGCTTGGATAGGAAAGAGGATTGGAATAGGATAGAGGATAGGATAGGATAGATGATTGGATACGATAGAGGATAGGAGAGGATAGAGGATAGGATAGGGTAGAGGATAGGATAGGATTGAGGATAGGATAGGATAGGGGATGGGATAGGGGATTGGATAGGATGAAGGATTGGATACGATAGAGGATAGGACAGGGGATTGGATACGATAGAGGATAGGAGAGGATAGAGGATAGGATAGATGATATGATAGAGGATAGGATGGAGGATGGATAGGATAGAGGATTGGATAGAATAGAGGATATTATAGGATAGAGGATAGGATAGAGGATTGGAATAGGATAGAGGATAGGATAGAGGATGGATAGGATAGAGGATTGGATAGAATAGAGGATATTATAGGATAGAAGATAGGATAGAGGATAGGATAGAGGATAGGATAGGATAGAGGATAGGATAGGATAGAGGATAGGATAGGATAGGGGATAGGATAGGATAGAGGATAGGATAGGATAGAGGATAGGATAGGATACAGAATAGGATAGGATATATGATATTATAGGATAGAGGATATGATAGGATAGAGGATAGGATAGGATAGAGGATAGGATAGGATAGAGGATTGGATAGGATAGAGGATAGGATAGGATAGAGAATAGGATAGGATATATGATATTATAGGATAGAGGATTGGATATGATACAGGATTGCATTGAGGATAGGATAGGATAGAGGATATGATAGAATAGAGGATATTATGGGATAGAGGATTGGATAAGATGGAGTATTGGATAGGATACAGGATAGCATTCAGGATAGGATAGGATAGAGGATATTATAGGATAGAGGATTGGATAGGATACAGGATAGCATTCAGGATAGGATAGGATAGAGGATATTACAGGATAGACGATAGGATAGAATAGAGGATAGGATAGGACAGAAAATAGGATACGACAGAGGATAGGATAGGATAGAGGATATTATAGGATAGAGGATAGGATAGGATAGAGGATAGGATAGGATAGAGGATAGGATAGGACAGAGGATATGATAGAATAGAGGATATTATGGGATAGAGGATTGGATAAGATAGAGTATTGGATAGGATACAGGATAGCATTCAGGATAGGATAGGATAGAGGATATTATAGGATAGAGGATTGGATAGGATACAGGATAGCATTCAGGATAGGATAGGATAGAGGATATTATAGGATAGACGATAGGATAGTATAGAGGATGGGATAGGATAGAAAATAGGATACGACAGAGGATAGGATAGGATAGAGGATATTTTAGGGTAGAGGTAGGATAGGATAGGCTAGTGGACAGGATAGGATAGGATACGATAGAGGATAGGATATGATAGAGGATAGGATAGGATAGAGAATAGGATAGGATATATGATATTATAGGATAGAGGATAGGATAGGATAGAGGATAGGATATGATATATGATATTATAGGATACAGGATTGGATACGATAGAGGATAGTATAGGGGATTGGATACGATAGAGGATATTATAGGATAGAGGATAGGATAGGATAGAGGATGGGATAGGATAGAGGATACAATAGGATAGAGGATAGGATAGGATAGAGGATTGGATAGGATAGAGGATAGGATAGGATAGAGGATAGGATAGGATAGAGTATAGGATAGGATAGAGGATAGGATAGGATAGAGGATTGGATAGAATAGAGGATATTATAGGATAGAGGATAGGATAGAGGATTGGAATAGGATAGAGGATAGGATAGAGGATGGATAGGATAGAGGATTGGATAGAATAGAGGATATTATAGGATAGAAGATAGGATAGAGGATAGGATAGAGGATAGGATAGGATAGAGGATAGGATAGGATAGAGGATAGGATAGGATAGAGGATAGGATAGGATAGAGGATAGGATAGGATAGAGGATAGGATAGGATAGAGAATAGGATAGGATATATGATATTATAGGATAGAGGATATGATAGGATAGAGGATAGGATAGGATAGAGGATAGGATAGGATAGAGGATTGGATAGGATAGAGGATAGGATAGGGTAGAGAATAGGATAGGATATATGATATTATAGGATAGAGGATTGGATATGATACAGGATTGCATTGAGGATAGGATAGGATAGAGGATATGATAGAATAGAGGATATTATGGGATAGAGGATTGGATAAGATGGAGTATTGGATAGGATACAGGATAGCATTCAGGATAGGATAGGATAGAGGATATTATAGGATAGAGGATTGGATAGGATATAGGATAGCATTCAGGATAGGATAGGATAGAGGATATTATAGGATAGACGATAGGATAGAATAGAGGATAGGATAGGACAGAAAATAGGATACGACAGAGGATAGGATAGGATAGAGGATATTATAGGATAGAGGATAGGATAGGATAGAGGATAGGATAGGATAGAGGATATGATAGAATAGAGGATATTATGGGATAGAGGATTGGATAAGATAGAGTATTGGATAGGATACAGGATAGCATTCAGGATAGGATAGGATAGAGGATATTATAGGATAGAGGATTGGATAGGATACAGGATAGCATTCAGGATAGGATAGGATAGAGGATATTATAGTATAGACGATAGGATAGTATAGAGGATGGGATAGGATAGAAAATAGGATACGACAGAGGATAGGATAGGATAGAGGATATTTTAGGGTAGAGGTAGGATAGGATAGAGGATAGGATAGGATAGAGGATAGGATAGGCTAGTGGACAGGATAGGATAGGATACGATAGAGGATAGGATATGATAGAGGATACGATAGGATAGAGGATAGGATAGGATAGAGGATAGGATAGGATAGAGGATAGGATAGGATAGAGGATATGATAGAATAGAGGATATTATGGGATAGAGGATTGGATAAGATAGAGTATTGGATAGGATACAGGATAGCATTCAGGATAGGATAGGATAGAGGATATTATAGGATAGAGGATTGGATAGGATACAGGATAGCATTCAGGATAGGAGAGGATAGAGGATATTATAGGATAGACGATAGGATAGAATAGATAATGGGATAGGATAGAAAATAGGATACGACAGAGGATAGGATAGAATAGAGGATATTTTAGGGTAGAGATAGGATAGGATAGAGGATAGGATAGGATAGAGGATAGGATAGGCTAGTGGACAGGATAGGATAGGATAGGATAGAGGATAGGATATGATAGAGGATAGGATAGGATAGAGAATAGGATAGGATATATGATATTATAGGATAGAGGATAGGATAGGATAGAGGATAGGATATGATATATGATATTATAGGATACAGGATTGGATACGATAGAGGATAGGATAGGGGATTGGATACCATACAGGATAGGATAGGATAGAGGATAGGATAGAGGATAGGATAGAGGATAGGATAGGATAGAGGATGTGATAGGATAGAGGATAGGGAAGAGGATAGGATAGAGGATTGGATAGGATAGAGGATATTGTATGATAGACATTATGATAGGATAGAGGATGGGATAGGATAGAGGATACAATAGGATAGAGGATAGGATAGGATAGAGGATAGGATAGGGTAGAGGATAGGATAGGATTGAGGATAGGATAGGATAGAGGATGGGATAGGGGATTGGATAGGATAATGGATTGGATAGGATAGAGGATAGGATAGAGGATAGGATAGAGGATGGATAGGATAGAGGATTGGATAGAATAGAGGATATTATAGGATAGACGATAGGATAGAATAGAGGATAGGATAGGATAGAAAATAGGATACGACAGAGGATAGGATAGGATAGAGGATATTATAGGATAGAGGATAGGATAGGATAGAGGATGGGATAGGATAGAGGATAAAATTGGATAGAGAATAGGATAGGTTAGAGGATTGTATAGGATACAGGATTGCATTGAGGATAAGATAGGATAGAGGATAGGATAGAGGTTAGGATAGAGGATTGGATAGGATAGAGGATAGGATAGAGGATAGTATAGAGGATAGGATAGAGGACAGGATAGAGGATTGGATAGGATAGAGGATAGTTTAGGGTAGAGGATAGGATAGGATAGAGGATAGGATAGGATAGAGGATAGGATAGGCTAGTGGATAGGATAGGATAGGATAGGATAGGGGATAGGATATGATAGAGGATTGGATAGGATAGAGGATGGGATAGGATAGAGGATATTATAGGATAGACGATTGGATAGGATAGAGGATAGGATAGGACAGAGGATACGATAGGATAGAGGATAGGATAGGATAGGGGATAGGATAGGATAGGATAGTGGATAGGATAGAGGATAGGATAGAGGATGGATAGGATAGAGGATTGGATAGAATAGAGGATATTATAGGATAGAAGATAGGATAGATGATAGGATAGAGGATAGGATAGGATAGAGGATAGGATAGGATAGAGGATAGGATAGGATAGAGGATAGGATAGGATAGAGGATAGGATAGGATAGAGGATGGGATAGGATAGAGGATAGGATAGGATAGAGGATAGGATAGGATAGAGAATAGGATAGGATATATGATATTATAGGATAGAGGATTGGATAGGATACAGGATTGCATTGAGGATAGGATAGGATAGAGGATATGATAGAATAGAGGATATTATGGGATAGAGGATTGGATAAGATAGAGTATTGGATAGGATACAGGATAGCATTCAGGATAGGATAGGATAGAGGATATTATAGGATAGAGGATTGGATAGGATACAGGATAGCATTCAGGATAGGATAGGATAGAGGATATTATAGGATAGACGATAGGATAGAATAGAGGATGGGATAGGATAGAAAATAGGATACGACAGAGGATAGGATAGGATAGAGGATATTTTAGGGTAGAGGTAGGATAGGATAGAGGATAGGATAGGATAGAGGATAGGATAGGCTAGTGGACAGGATAGGATAGGATAGGATAGAGGATAGGATATGATAGAGGATAGGATAGGATAGAGAATAGGATAGGATATATGATATTATAGGATAGAGGATAGGATAGGATAGAGGATAGGATATGATATATGATATTATAGGATACAGGATTGGATACGATAGAGGATAGGATAGGGGATTGGATACGATAGAGGATAGGACAGGATAGAGGATAGGATAGGGGATAGGATAGGATAGAGGATGTGATAGGATAGAGGATAGGGAAGAGGATAGGATAGAGGATTGGACAGGATAGAGGATATTGTATGATAGACATTATGATAGGATAGAGGATTGGATAGGATACAGGATAGCATTCAGGATAGGATAGGATAGAGGATATTATAGGATAGACGATACTATAGAATAGATAATGGGATAGGATAGAAAATAGGATACGACAGAGGATAGGATAGGATAGAGGATATTTTAGGGTAGAGGTAGGATAGGATAGAGGATAGGATAGGATAGAGGATAGGATAGGCTAGTGGACAGGATAGGATAGGATAGGATAGAGGATAGGATATGATAGAGGATAGGATAGGATAGAGAATAGGATAGGATATGTGATATTATAGGATAGAGGATAGGATAGGATAGAGGATAGGATATGATATATGATATTATAGGATACAGGATTGGATACGATAGAGGATATTATAGGGGATTGGATACCATAGAGGATAGGATAGGATAGAGGATAGGATAGAGGATAGGATAGAGGATAGGATAGGATAGAGGATGTGATAGGATAGAGGATAGGGAAGAGGATAGGATAGAGGATTGGATAGGATGGAGGATATTGTATGATAGACATTATGATAGGATAGAGGATGGGATAGGATAGAGGATACAATAGGATAGAGGATAGGATAGGATAGAGGATAGGATAGGGTAGAGGATAGGATAGGATTGAGGATAGGATAGGATAGAGGATGGGATAGGGGATTGGATAGGATAATGGATTGGATAGGATAGAGGATAGGATAGAGGATGGATAGGATAGAGGATTGGATAGAATAGAGGATATTATAGGATAGACGATAGGATAGAATAGAGGATAGGATAGGATAGAAAATAGGATACGACAGAGGATAGGATAGGATAGAGGATATTATAGGATAGAGGATAGGATAGGATAGAGGATGGGATAGGATAGAGGATAAAATTGGATAGAGAATAGGATAGGTTAGAGGATTGTATAGGATACAGGATTGCATTGAGGATAGGATAGGATAGAGGATATGATAGAGGTTAGGATAGAGGATTGGATAGGATAGAGGATAGGATAGAGGATAGTATAGAGGATAGGATAGAGGACAGGATAGAGGATTGGATAGGATAGAGGATAGTTTAGGGTAGAGGATAGGATAGGATAGAGGATAGGATAGGATAGAGGATAGGATAGGCTAGTGGATAGGATAGGATAGGATAGGATAGGGGATAGGATATGATAGAGGATTGGATAGGATAGAGGATGGGATAGGATAGAGGATATTATAGGATAGACGATTGGATAGGATAGAGGATAGGATAGGACAGAGGATACGATAGGATAGAGGATAGGATAGGATAGGGGATAGGATAGGATAGGATAGTGGATAGGATAGAGGATAGGATAGAGGATGGATAGGATAGAGGATTGGATAGAATAGAGGATATTATAGGATAGAAGATAGGATAGAGGATAGGATAGAGGATAGGATAGGATAGAGAATAGGATAGGATAGAGGATAGGATAGGATAGGGATAGGATAGGATAGAGGATAGGATAGGATAGAGGATAGGATAGGATAGAGAATAGGATAGGATATATGATATTATAGGATAGAGGATATGATAGGATAGAGGATAGGATAGGATAGAGGATAGGATAGGATAGAGGATTGGATAGGATAGAGGATAGGATAGGATAGAGAATAGGATAGGATATATGATATTATAGGATAGAGGATTGGATAGGATACAGGATTGCATTGAGGATAGGATAGGATAGAGGATATGATAGAATAGAGGATATTATGGGATAGAGGATTGGATAAGATAGAGTATTGGATAGGATACAGGATAGCATTCAGGATAGGATAGGATAGAGGATATTATAGGATAGAGGATTGGATAGGATACAGGATAGCATTCAGGATAGGATAGGATAGAGGATATTATAGGATAGACGATAGGATAGAATAGAGGATGGGATAGGATAGAAAATAGGATACGACAGAGGATAGGATAGGATAGAGGATATTTTAGGGTAGAGGTAGGATAGGATAGAGGATAGGATAGGATAGAGGATAGGATAGGCTAGTGGACAGGATAGGATAGGATAGGATAGAGGATAGGATATGATAGAGGATAGGATAGGATAGAGAATAGGATAGGATATATGATATTATAGGATAGAGGATAGGATAGGATAGAGGATAGGATATGATATATGATATTATAGGATACAGGATTGGATACGATAGAGGATAGGATAGGGGATTGGATACGATAGAGGATAGGACAGGATAGAGGATAGGATAGGGGATAGGATAGGATAGAGGATGTGATAGGATAGAGGATAGGGAAGAGGATAGGATAGAGGATTGGACAGGATAGAGGATATTGTATGATAGACATTATGATAGGATAGAGGATGGGATAGGATAGAGGATACAATAGGATAGAGGATAGGATAGGATAGAGGATAGGATAGGGTAGAGGATAGGATAGGATTGAGGATACGATAGGATAGAGGATGGGATAGGGGATTGGATAGGATAATGGATTGGATAGGATAGAGGATAGGATAGAGGATAGGATAGAGGATGGATAGGATAGAGGATTGGATAGAATAGAGGATATTATAGGATAGACGATAGGATAGAATAGAGGATAGGATAGGATAGAAAATAGGATACGACAGAGGATAGGATAGGATAGAGGATATTATAGGATAGGATAGGATAGAGGATATTATAGGATAGAGGATAGGATAGGATAGAGGATGGGATAGGATAGAGGATAAAATAGGATAGAGAATAGGATAGGTTAGAGGATTGTAAAGGATACAGGATTGCATTGAGGATAGGATAGGATAGAGGATAGGATAGGGGATAGTATAGAGGATAGGATAGAGGATAGGATAGAGGATAGGATAGAGGATTGGATAGGATAGAGGATAGGATAGAGGATAGGATAGAGGATAGTATAGAGGATAGGATAGAGGACATGATAGAGGATTGGATAGGATAGAGGATAGTTTAGGGTAGAGGATAGGATAGGATAGAGGATAGGATAGGATAGAGGATAGGATAGGGGATTGGATATGATAGAGGATACGATATTATAGAGGATATGATAGGATAGAGGAGAGGATAGGATAGAGGACAGGATAGGATAGTGGATAATATGGGATGGATGATAGGATAGAGGATTGGATAGGATAGAAGATATTATAGAATAGAGGAATGGATAGGATAGAGGATTGGATAGAATAGAGGATATTATAGGATAGAGGATTGGATAGGATAGGGGATAGGACAGGGGATTGGATACGATAGAGGATAGGAGAGGATAGAGGATAGGATAGGGTAGAGGATAGGATAGGATTGAGGATAGGATAGGATAGGGGATGGGATAGGGGATTGGATAGGATGAAGGATTGGATACGATAGAGGATAGGACAGGGCATTGGATACGATAGAGGATAGGAGAGGATAGAGGATAGGATAGAGGATAGGATAGAGGATAGGATGGAGGATAGGATGGAGGATGGATAGGATAGAGGATTGGATAGAATAGAGAATATTATAGGATAGAAGATAGGATAGAGGTTTGGAATAGGATAGAGGATAGGATAGAGGATAGGATAGGATAGAGGATAGGATAGGATAGAGGATAGGATAGGATAGAGGATAGGATAGGATAGAGGATAGGATAGGATAGAGGATAGGATAGGATAGAGGATAGGATAGGATAGAGAATAGGATAGGATATATGATATTATAGGATAGAGGATATGATAGGATAGAGGATAGGATAGGATAGAGGATAGGATAGGATAGAGGATTGGATAGGATAGAGGATAGGATAGGATAGAGAATAGGATAGGATATATGATATTATAGGATAGAGGATTGGATAGGATACAGGATTGCATTGAGGATAGGATAGGTTAGAGGATATGATAGGATAGACGATGGGATAGAATAAAGGATAGGATAGGATAGAAAATAGGATACGACAGAGGTTAGGATAGGCTAGAGGCTAGTATAGGATAGAGGATAGGATAGGATAGAGAATAGAATAGGTTAGAGGATTGTATAGGATACAGGATTGCATTGAGGATAGGATAGGATAGAGGATAGGATAGAGGATTGGATAGGATAGAGGATAGGATAGAGGATAGTATAGAGGATAGGATAGAGGACAGGATAGAGGATAGGATAGAGGATAGTATAGAGGATAGGATAGAAGACAGGATAGAGGATTGGATAGGATAGAGGATATTTTAGGGTAGAGGATAGGATAGGATAGAGGATAGGATAGGACAGAGGATAGGATAGGCTAGTGGATAGGATAGGATAGGATAGAATAGGATAGAGGATAGGATATGATAGAGGATAGGATAGGATAGAGGATAGGATAGAGGATAGGATACTATGGAGGATAGGATAGGATAGAGGATTGGATTGCATTGAGGATAGGATAGGATAGAGGATAGGATAGAGGATTGGATAGAATAGAGGATATTATGTAATAGAGGATTGGATAAGATAGAGGATTGGATAGGATACAGGATAGCATTCAGGATAGGATAGGATGGAGGATATTATAGGATAGACGATTGGATAGGATAGAGGATAGGATAGGATAGAGGATGGGATAGGATAGAAGATACGATAGGATAGAGGATAGGATAGGATAGAGGATTGGATAGGATAGGGGATAGGATAGGATTGAGGATAGGATAGGATAGAGGATAGGATAGGATAGAGGATAGGATAAGGTAGAGGGTAGGATAGGATAGAGGATTGGATAGGATAGAGGATATTATAGGATAGAGGATAGGATAAGATTGAGGATAGGATAGGGGATTGGATAGGATAGAGGATAGGATAGGATAGAGGATATTATAGGATAAACGATACGATAGGATAGAGGATAGGACAGGATAGAGGATACGATAGGATAGAGGATAGGATAGGATAGAGGATAGGATAGGATAGAGGATTGAATAGGATAGACGATATTATAGGATACAGGATAGGATAGGATAGGGGATAGGATAGGATTGAGGATAGGATAGGATAGAGGATAGGATAGGATAGAGGATAGGATAGGATAGAGGATAGGATAGGATAGAGGACAGGATAGAGGATTGGATAGTATAGAGGATATTTTAGGGTAGAGGATAGGATAGGATAGAGGATAGGATAGAGGATTGGATAGGATAGAGGATATAATAGAATAGAGGAATGGATAGGATAGAGGATTGGATGGGATAGAGGATATCATAGGATAGACGATTGGATAGGATAGAGGATAGGATAGGATTGAGGATAGGATAGGATAGCATAGAGGATAGGATAGGATAGAGGATACGATAGGATAGAGGATAGGATAGGATAGAGGATAGGATAGGATACGGGATAGGATAGGATTCAGGATAGGATAGGGGATTGGGTAGAATAGAGGACTGAAATAGGAGAGAGGATAGGATAGGATAGGGGATAGGATAGGATTGAGGATAGGATAGGATGGAGGATAGGATAGGATAGAGGATAGGATAGGATAGAGGATACGATAGGATAGAGGATACGATAGGATAGAGGATACAATAGGATAGAGGATAGGATAGGATAGAGAATTGGATAGGATACAGGATTGCATTGAGGATAGGATAGGATAGAGGATACAATAGGATATAGGATAGGATAGGATAGAGGATGGGATAGTATTGGGGATAGGATAGGGTATTGGATAGGACAAACGGTAGGATAGAGGATAGGGTAGGATATATGATATTATAAGATAGAGGATAGGTTAGGATAGAGGATAGGATAGGCTAGAATATAGGATAGGATAGAGGATAGGATAGGATAGAGGATGGGATAGGATAGAGGATACAATAGGATAGAGGATAGGATAGAATAGAGGACAGGATAGGATAGAGGATAGGATAGGACAGAAAATAGGATAGAATAGAGGATAGAATAGGATAGGATAGGATAGGATAGGGGATAGGATAGGATTGAGGATAGGATAGGATAGACGATATTATAGGATAGAGGATAGGATAGGATAGGGGATAGGATAGGATTGAGGATAGGATAGGATAGAGGATAGGATAGGATAGAGGATAGGATAGGATAGAGGATAGGATAGGATAGAGGATAGGATAGGATAGAGGACAGGATAGAGGATTGGATAGTATAGAGGATATTTTAGGGTAGAGGATAGGATAGGATAGAGGATACGATAGGATAGAGGATAGGATAGGATAGAGGATAGGATAGAGGATTGGATAGGATAGAGGATATTATAGAATAGAGGAATGGATAGGATAGAGGATTGGATAGGATAGAGGATATCATAGGATAGACGATTGGATAGGATAGAGGATAGGATAGGATATAGGATAGGATATAGGATAGGATATAGGATAGGATAGGATATATGATATTATAGAATAGGATAGGATAGGATAGGATACGGGATAGGATAGGATTCAGGATAGGATAGGGGATCGGATAGAATAGAGGATATTATGGGATAGAGGATTGGATAAGATAGAGGATAGGATAGAGGATAGTATAGAGGATAGGATAGAGGACAGGATAGAGGATTGGATAGTATAGAGGATATTATAGGATAGAGGTTTGGATTGGATAGAGGATATTATAGGATAGAGGATAGGATAAGATTGAGGATAGGATCGGGGATTGGATAGGATAGAGTATAGGATAGGATAGAGGATATTATAGGATAGACGATAGGATAGGATAGAGGATAGGATAGGATAGAGGATACGATAGGATAGAAAATAGGATACAACAGAGGATAGGATAGGATAGAGGATATTATAGGATAGAGGATAGGATAGGATAGAGGATGGGATAGGATAGAGGATACAATATGATACAGGATAGGATAGGATAGAGGATGGGATAGTATTGAGGATAGGATAGGGGATTGGATAGGATTCAGGATAGGATAGGGGATTGGATAGGATAGAGGATTGGAATAGGATAGAGGATAGGATAGGATAGGGGATAGGATAGGATAGAGGATACAATAGGATAGAGGATATTATAGGATAGAGGATAGGATAGGATAGAGGATGGGATAGGATAGAGGATACAATAGGATAGAGGATAGGACAGGATAGAGGATTGGATGGGATACAGGATTGCATTGAGGATAGGATAGGATAGAGGAAAGGATAGAGGATAGGATAGAGGATTGGATAGGATAGAGTATTGGATAGAATAGAGGATATTATAGGATCGAGGATTGGATAGGATAGAGGATAGGATGGAGGATAGTATAGAGGATAGGATAGAGGACAGGATAGAGGATTGGATAGTATAGAGGATATTATAGGATAGAGGATTGGATAGTATAGAGGATAGGATAGAGGATAGTATAGAGGATAGGATAGAGGACAGGATAGAGGATTGGATTTGTATAGAGGATATTTTAGGGTAGAGGATAGGATAGGAAAGAGGATAGGATAGGATAGAGGATAGGATAGAGGATTGGTTAGGATAGAGGATAGGATAGGCTAGAGGATAGGATAGGATAGAGGATAGGATAGGATAGAGGATAGGATAGGATATAGGATAGGATAGGATATATGATATTATAGGATAGAGGATAGGATAGGATAGAGGATAGGATAGGATAGAGGATAGGATAGGATATATGATATTATACGATAGAGGATAGGGTAGGATAGAGGATAGGGTAGGGTATATGATATTATAGGATAGAGGATAGGATAGGATTCAGGATAGGATAGGGGATTGGATAGGATAGAGGAGTGAAATAGGATAGAGGATAGGATAGGATAGGGGATAGGATAGGATTGAGGATAGGATAGGATAGAGGATAGGATAGGATAGAGGATAGGATAGGTTAGAGGATATGATAGGATAGAGGATAGGATAGGATAGAGGATGGGATAGGATAGTGGATACAATAGGATAGAGGATAGGATAGGGTAGAGGATAGAATAGGATAGAGGATAGGATAGGAAAGAGGATAGGATAGTATAGAGGATAGGATAGGATAGAGGATTGGATAGGATAGAGGATATTATAGAATAGAGGAATGGATAGGGTAGAGGATTGGATAGAATAGAGGATATTATGGGATAGAGGATTGGATAAGATAGAGGATAGGATTGAGGATAGTATAGAGGATAGGATAGAGGACAGGATAGAGGATTGGATAGTATAGAGGATATTATAGGATAGAGGATTGGATAGGATAGAGGAGTGAAATAGGATAGAGGATAGGATAGGATAGGGGATAGGATAGGATTGAGGATAGGATAGGATAGAGGATAGGATAGGATAGAGGATAGGATAGGATAGGGGATAGGATAGGATAGAGGACAGGATAGAGGATCTGATAGTATAGAGGATATTTTAGGGTAGAGGATAGGATAGGATAGAGGAGTGAAATAGGATAGAGGATAGGATAGGATAGGGGATAGGATAGGATTGAGGATAGGATAGTATAGAGGATAGGATAGGATAGAGGATAGGATAAGGTAGAGGGTAGGATAGGATAGAGGATTGGATAGGATAGAGGATATTATAGGATAGAGGATAGGATAAGATTGAGGATAGGATAGGGGATTGGATAGGATAGAGGATAGGATAGGATAGAGGATATTATAGGATAAACGATACGATAGGATAGAGGATAGGACAGGATAGAGGATACGATAGGATAGAGGATAGGATAGGATAGAGGATAGGATAGGATAGAGGATTGAATAGGATAGACGATATTATAGGATACAGGATAGGATAGGATAGGGGATAGGATAGGATTGAGGATAGGATAGGATAGAGGATAGGATAGGATAGAGGATAGGATAGGATAGAGGATAGGATAGGATAGAGGACAGGATAGAGGATTGGATAGTATAGAGGATATTTTAGGGTAGAGGATAGGATAGGATAGAGGATAGGATAGAGGATTGGATAGGATAGAGGATATAATAGAATAGAGGAATGGATAGGATAGAGGATTGGATGGGATAGAGGATATCATAGGATAGACGATTGGATAGGATAGAGGATAGGATAGGATTGAGGATAGGATAGGATAGCATAGAGGATAGGATAGGATAGAGGATACGATAGGATAGAGGATAGGATAGGATAGAGGATAGGATAGGATACGGGATTGGATAGGATTCAGGATAGGATAGGGGATTGGGTAGAATAGAGGACTGAAATAGGAGAGAGGATAGGATAGGATAGGGGATAGGATAGGATTGAGGATAGGATAGGATGGAGGATAGGTTAGGATAGAGGATATGATAGGATAGAGGATACGATAGGATAGAGGATACGATAGGATAGAGGATACAATAGGATAGAGGATAGGATAGGATAGAGAATTGGATAGGATACAGGATTGCATTGAGGATAGGATAGGATAGAGGATACAATAGGATATAGGATAGGATAGGATAGAGGATGGGATAGTATTGGGGATAGGATAGGGGATTGGATAGGACAAACGGTAGGATAGAGGATAGGGTAGGATATATGATATTATAGGATAGAGGATAGGTTAGGATAGAGGATAGGATAGGCTAGAATATAGGATAGGATAGAGGATAGGATAGGATAGAGGATGGGATAGGATAGAGGATACAATAGGATAGAGGATAGGATAGAATAGAGGACAGGATAGGATAGAGGATAGGATAGGACAGAAAATTGGATAGAATAGAGGATAGAATAGGATAGGATAGGATAGGATAGGGGATAGGATAGGATTGAGAATAGGATAGGATAGACGATATTATAGGATAGAGGATAGGATAGGATAGGGGATAGGATAGGATTGAGGATAGGATAGGATAGAGGATAGGATAGGATAGAGGATAGGATAGGATAGAGGATAGGATAGGATAGAGGACAGGATAGAGGATTGGATAGTATAGAGGATATTTTAGGGTAGAGGATAGGATAGGATAGAGGATAGGATAGGATAGAGGATAGGATAGAGGATTGGATAGGATAGAGGATAATATAGAATAGAGGAATGGATAGGATAGAGGATTGGATAGGATAGAGGATATCATAGGATAGACGATTGGATAGGATAGAGGATAGGATAGGATATAGGATAGGATATAGGATAGGATAGGATATAAGATATTATAGAATAGGATAGGATAGGATAGTATACGGGATAGGATAGGATTCAGGATAGGATAGGGTAGAGGATGGGATAGGGGATTGGATAGGATGAAGGATTGGATACGATAGAGGATAGGGTAGGGGATTGGATACGATAGAGGATATTATAGGATAGAAGATAGGATAGGATAGAGGATAGGATAGGATAGAGGATTGGATAGGATAGAAAATAGGATACAACAGAGGATAGGATAGGATAGAGGATATTATAGGATAGAGGATTGGATAGGATAGAGGATGGGATAGGATAGAGGATATTATAGGATAGACGATTGGATAGGTTAGAGGATAGGATAGGATAGAGGATACGATAGGATAGAGGATAGGATAGGATAGAGGATGGGATAGGATAGAGGATACAATAGGATAGAGGATAGGATAGGATAGAGGATAGGATAGGATAGAGGATAGGATAGGATGGAGAATAGGATAGGATATATGATATTATAGGATAGAGGATATGATAGGATAGAGGATAGGATAGGATAGAGGATAGGATAGAATAGAGGATAGGATAGGATAGAGGATAGGATAGGATAGAGAATAGGATAGGATATATGATATTATAGGATAGAGGATATGATAGGATAGAGGGTAGGATAGGATAGAGGTTAGGATAGGATAGAGGATTGGATAGGATAGAGGATACGATAGAGGATAGGATAGAGGATTGGATAGGATTGAGGATATTATAGGATAGAAGATAGGATAGGATAGTGGATAGGATAGGATAGAGGATTGGATAGGATAGAGGATATTATAGGATAGAGGATAGGATAAGATTGAGGATAGGATAAGATTGAGGATAGGATACGGGATTGGATAGGATAGAGGATAGGATAGGATAGATTATATTATAGGATAGACGATAGGATAGGATAGAGGATAGGATAGGATAGAGGATACGATAGGATAGAGGATAGGATAGGATAGAGGATAGGATATGATAGAGGATTGCATAGGATAGATGATATTATAGGATAGAGGATAGGATAAGATTGAGGATAGGATAGGGGATTGGATAGGATAGAGGATAGGATAGGATAGAAAATATTATAGGATAGAGGATTGGATAGGATAGAGGATGGGATAGGATAGAGGATATTATAGGATAGACGATTGGATAGGATAGATGATAGGATAGGATTCAGGATAGGATAGGGGATAGGATAGGATTCAGGATAGGATAGGGGATTGGATAGGATAGAGGATTGGAATAGGATAGAGGATAGGATAGGATAGGAAAGGATAGGATAGGGGATAGGATAGGATTCAGGATAGGATAGGGGATTGGATAGGATAGAGGATTGGAATAGGATAGAGGATAGGATAGGATAGGGGATAGGATAGGATTGAGGATAGGATAGGATAGAGGATAGGGTAGAGGATAGGATAGGATAGAGAATAGGATAGGATATATGATATTATAGGATAGAGGATATGATAGGATAGAGGATAGGATAGGACAGAGGATAGGATAGGATAGAGGATAGGATAGGATATATGATATTATAGGATAGAGGATATGATAGGATAGAGGATAGGATAGGATAGAGGATAGGATAGGGGGTTTGGATATGATAGAGGATACGATATTATAGAGGATATGATAGGATAGAGGATAGGATAGGATAGAGGACAGGATAGGATAGTGGATAATATGGGATGGATGATAGGATAGAGGATTGGATAGGATAGAAGATATTATAGAATAGAGGAATGGATAGGATAGAGGATTGGATAGAATAGAGGATATGTTAGGCTTCTTTTATGCACTTTTCACGTTGTATTTTTGTATGTTCACTTTTATTACTTTTTACACGCGGTTGCAACCGTCTCACACGCTGGTTCGTTTGCTTCTCGTAAAAACTACACGCACGCGTCTCTACGTTCTATCTTTTCTTTCGCTCCTTCACACGTACCCACTCATTCTTTCTCTCTCTTCCTTCGCGCTCATTTGTTCATACTCGCTCTCTTTCTTCACGCTCATTTGTTCATCCTCGCTCTCTTTCTTCATGCTCACTTCACGCGTACTGACACATTCTTTCTCTTTCTCTCTTCACGCTCACTTCACGCCGCTACATCACTCCCTCTTCAGTAACTGAGTTACGATACATATGTAACTGTGCGCTTCGTTTCGTACATTTCGCTAACCGTAACCGTATCTAGACTAATTCTCCTATATCTATATTTACATGTACTGTTCTAGCTATCACAATTGTTTCTAAGCTTCTTACTATATACAACATATTGGAAAACGGAATGTGTTACAATTTTCATTTTTACGTTATGATCCGGCTTGAAATCTTACTGGTGGCTTTACATTTCTTTTCTCTCGCGTTGGTGTATCCGGTTTCGCTCTACCGTTCGTTACTCTCGGAGTTTCGTGGTTGTCTTCTCCTTCGGATCTCAAGATGTATGCAGGCTTGAGTCGGTCTATGGAGATGTTTACTTCCTTCCCTTTAATTTTTAGCGTGAAATATTTGTCGCTCCTCTGTAATACTTGGAACGGTCCGTCGTAGGCTGGTTCCAATGGTTTTTTAATTCTGTCGACTCTTAAAAAAACATGAGAACAAGATTTTAAGTCATTATGTACGAATACCTTTTGCTTTATGACTCTCGTTGTCCTCGTCGGTTTTAACAGGTTCATGTGCTGCTGCAATTTGCTTACAAACGGCTCGGGCTCCTCGTCGAGATTCGGTTGGTCAAAAAACTCTCCAGGAAGTCTTATATTTGTGCCGTATACCATTTGCGCCACCGAGTGATTGGCATCCTCCCTTAGTGCGGCTCTCAGCCCCAGTAATACTGTGGGCAAGGTTTCCGTCCATCTGGTCTTACTGTGTGCCTTTATAGCGGTTTTCAGGGTTCTATGGAACCGCTCAATTTTTCCGTTACATTGTGGATGGTACGGCGTGGTATGCAGAACTTTGGCTCCACATATGGCCATTAGGCTTCTGAATACTCGCGATTCAAATTGTCTTCCCTGGTCTGTTATTATGCTGCTTGGTACGCCAAATCTACTCACCCAGTTTTCGTAGAACGCTTTGCTTACTGTCTCAGCTGTCATGTCTTGTAATGGTATTACTTCCATCCAGCCAGAGAATCGGTCAATGCACGTCAGGCAGTATATTTTTCCTTCTGACGGTGGTAGTGGGCCAATGAGATCTATGTGTACCACTCTAAAACGCGCGTCTGGTTCCTGAAACTCTGAAAATTTTGATTTTGTATGTTTATTTACTTTCGTTCTTTGACAACTTATGCATGTTCTCGTCCACTCCTGAATGTGTTTCTTCATTTCCGGCCAAATGAATCGAGCAGTCATCTGCTTCACCGTGGCTCTGACTCCTTGGTGTGCTAATCCATGAATTTGGTTGAATATCTGTCTTCGAAATCTTTCGGGAATATATGGTCTAATTGTATTTTGCGATATATCACACCATATGGATCTTCCTGTCGGCAATACGTGTTGCTTAAAGGTTAATGACATGGAGTTTTCTCTTAATTTTTTAAATTCTGCGTCGTTTTCCTGTTCCTCGGCTATTTGGTGATAGTCTCCTTGAGAGATTTCTTCAATTCTTGATAACGTATCCGCTACTATGTTGTCCTTTCCGCTTATGTGACGAATGTCCGTGGTGTACTGTGAGATGTATTGGAGCTGGCGCTGCTGCCTAGGAGATGCTTTCTCATTTTTTTGGTTAAATGCAAATATTATTGGTTTGTGGTCCGTAAATACCACAAATTCTCTCGCTTCTAACATATGTTTGAATTGTTTGATGGATAAATAAATACTTAGCAGTTCTCGGTCGTACGTACTGTATGCTTTCTGCGTATCATTTAGTTTCTTCGAATAGAATGCGATTGGTTTCCAGCTTCCTTGGTCATATTGTTGGAGTACCGATCCTACCGCCCAATCTGAAGCGTCTGTGCACAACGATAGTGGGAGTTCTGGTCTCGGAAAACTTAAAAGAGCAGCGTTGGCCAGATCGGTTTTGCACTTTTCAAAATGCTTTATTGTTTCCTCCGTCCATGGTACTTTTCTCCGGTCTTTTTTCTTTGCGCCCTTCAGCATCTCGTGCAGCGCTGCTTGAGTTTGTGCTGCCTCTTTCAGATACCTTCTATAAAAATTTATCATTCCTAAAAAGGTACGTAAATCTTGGATCGTATTAGGCAATTTATAGTTCAGTATCGCTTGTACTTTTCCGGGTAGTGGACGAGAGCCTTCGGCAGTTATTAGGTATCCTAAAAATTCTATTTCTTTGACTCCAAACACCGATTTTGACATATTTATGCGTAAGCCGTATTTTTGCAACCTGTCAAAAACTAGTTGTAAATGTTCTCGATGTTCTTTCTCCGATGTAGAAGCTATGAGTACGTCATCTATGTATGGAAATACAACATCTATGCCTCGGAATACCTCGTTTATAAACCGTTGGAACGTCGAAGGTGCATTTCGTAGCCCGAAGCTCATTACGTTGAATTCGTACAGTCCGAACGGTGTTATAATGGCTGTTTTGTGTCTATCTTCTTCCGCAATAGGTATTTGATAATATGCTTTGACTAAATCTATCTTTGAGAATATATTTTTGTATTGTAGGATCGTGTGAAAATCTTCGATTCGCGGTATTGGGTAGCGATCTGGGATGGTTTGTGCGTTTAATCGTCTGTAGTCTCCGCAGGGTCTTATCGTGTCGTCTTTTTTCCGATTTTGAGGGTCGTATTATGCCATTGTCTAGCATATATTTGAACTCTTGCTTTGCCAGTTCCATTCTTTTCGGGTCCAGTGGTCGCGCTTTCGAATGCACTGGTTGGCCTCTCGTGATTATGTGGTGGTTGACTTCGTGTTCCTTCGACTTCGTTACTATCCCTGGCTTTGTGATCCCTGGATACGAGCAAAGAAGATCTGAAAATTTAGATGATTGATTCAATGTGCTGATTTTATTGTCTTCGTATATAGGCATTATTTCGTTTTTTATCGATATTTTTGTGATATCGTCAATCAACCGTCTTTTGTGAATATCCACTAGCAACTGAAACTGGTTCAAAAAATCGGCACCCAATATTGCCCTGTTAATTTTGGCCACCACAAACGGCCACTGGAATGGGCGTCTCAATCCCAGATCCACAGTAAGAATTTTTATGCCGTATGTGGGGATCTCTGTACCGTTTGCTGCGTACAGTTTGTATTCGCACGAACCCTTTGACGTTGAATCTGCGGGTATTAGTGAAATATCCGCTCCGCTGTCGACTAGGAATTGCATCCCTGTTTTCTTGTCCCTTACAAATAATCGGAATTTGCGGCAATCTTTTTTTCCCGATGCAGCAGATCTTACCGCACCATCTACTGCTGAGTGGGGTTTTCCCGGTTCTTCCAGCTGCACGGCTGCTTACATTTTTCCGGGTTACACCGATTCCCGAATCTAAAATGGTAAAAGCAAAATTTACCGTTGGGATCGAACACTCGCCTTGATCTGCTCCCGCTCCTCGTTCGGCTTCGATCTAAACTCCCACTTCTTGATCGTGATCTTCGTGATACATTCAAGACTGCGATCTGTTGTTCTAGGTCAGAAATTTTCGACATGATCTCTTTCCACGGTGTCTCCTTACCGATACCAGCTATTTCCGTGTTTGCCGTCATTTCCACCATTTTGTCTGCCATTTCCGCTACTCTGTCCAGCGTTTCATTACTCACCACGAGGACGTTTTTCACGTGGTCCGGCATTTTCTCCAGCCACAGAGTCTTCAGGACTTTTTCCGATATATCGTCTGTGTTTTCTAGTGTCCTCATCCTGCGAAGCAACTGTGAGGGTTTCATATCTCCTAATTCCATTCCTGTAATTAACTTTTTTATGCGTTTATTTTCGCTTTCTTTAAATGTATTCAACAATCTCTGCTTCGCCATCGTGTATTTATTCGCGCCCCTATCTTGAATAATGTCCCACAGATTTTCTATAAATTTTGGTTCTAATCGGGCAATCAAATAGTTGAATTTAGTATCCTCTTGTGTAATGTTGCCGATTTGGAATTGGGCTTCGACCTGGTAAAACCATATCTCTGGCTTGTCTACCCAAAATGGCGGAATTTTTATACTGACCTTGTTAACGTCATATTCTTCAACGTTCGGCTCTGCCATTTCTACTATTAGACTATCCGTCGGTTGGACGTCGGGGTCCCCAATTGTTAGGCTTCTTTTATGCACTTTTCACGTTGTATTTTTGTATGTTCACTTTTATTACTTTTTTACACGCGGTTGCAACCGTCTCACACGCTGGTTCGTTTGCTTCTCGTAAAAACTACACGCACGCGTCTCTACGTTCTATCTTTTCTTTCGCTCCTTCACACGTACCCACTCATTCTTTCTCTCTCTTCCTTCGCGCTCATTTGTTCATACTCGCTCTCTTTCTTCACGCTCATTTGTTCATCCTCGCTCTCTTTCTTCATGCTCACTTCTCGCGTACTGACACATTCTTTCTCTTTCTCTCTTCACGCTCACTTCACGCCGCTACAGATATTATAGGATAGAGGATTGGATAGGATAGGGGATAGGACAGGGGATTGGATACGATAGAGGATAGGAGAGGATAGAGGATAGGATAGGGTAGAGGATAGGATAGGATTGAGGATAGGATAGGATAGGGGATGGGATAGGGGATTGGATAGGATGAAGGATTGGATACGATAGAGGATAGGAGAGGATAGAGGAAAGGATAGAGGATAGGATAGAGGATAGGATGGAGGATGGATAGGATAGAGGATTGGATAGAATAGAGGATATTATGGGATAGAGGATAGGATAGAGGATTGGAATAGGATAGAGGATAGGATAGAGGATGGATAGGATAGAGGATTGGATAGAATAGAGGATAGGATAGGATAGAGAATAGGATAGGATATATGATATTATAGGATAGAGGATTGGATAGGATACAGGATTGCATTGAGGATAGGATAGGATAGAGGATATGATAGAATAGAGGATATTATGGGATAGAGGATTGGATAAGATGGAGTATTGGATAGGATACAGGATAGCATTCAGGATAGGATAGGACAGAGGATATTATAGGATAGAGGATTGGATAGGATACAGGATAGCATTCAGGATAGGATAGGATAGAGGATATTATAGGATAGACGATAGGATAGAATAGAGGATAGGATAGGATAGAAAATAGGATACGACAGAGGATAGGATAGGATAGAGGATATTATAGGATAGAGGATAGGATAGGATAGAGGATGGGATAGGATAGAGGATACAATAGGATAGAGGATAGGATAGGATAGAGGATTGGATAGGATAGAGGATAGGATAGGATAGAGGATAGGATAGGATAGAGGATATGATAGAATAGAGGATATTATGGGATAGAGGATTGGATAAGATAGAGTATTGGATAGGATACAGGATAGCATTCAGGATAGGATAGGATAGAGGATATTATAGGATAGAGGATTGGATAGGATACAGGATAGCATTCAGGATAGGATAGGATAGAGGATATTATAGGATAGACGATAGGATAGAATAGAGGATGGGATAGGATAGAAAATAGGATACGACAGAGGATAGGATAGGGTAGAGGATGGGATAGGATAGAGGATACAATAGGATAGAGGATAGGATAGGATAGAGGATTGGATAGGATAGAGGATAGGATAGGATAGAGGATAGGATATGATATATGATATTATAGGATACAGGATTGGATACGATAGAGGATAGGATAGGGGATTGGATACGATAGAGGATAGGATAGGATAGAGGATAGGATAGAGGATAGGATAGGATAGAGGATGTGATAGGATAGAGGATAGGGAAGAGGATAGGATAGAGGATGGGATAGGATAGAGGATACAATAGGATAGAGGATAGGATAGGATAGAGGATGGGATAGGGTAGAGGATAGGATAGGATTGAGGATAGGATAGGATAGAGGATGGGATAGGGGATTGGATAGGATAATGGATTGGATAGGATAGAGGATAGGTTAGAGGATAGGATAGAGGATGGATAGGATAGAGGATTGGATAGAATAGAGGATATTATAGGATAGACGATAGGCTAGAATAGAGGATAGGATAGGATAGAAAATAGGATACGACAGAGGATAGGATAGGATAGAGGATATTATAGGATAGAGGATAGGATAGGATAGAGGATGGGATAGGATAGAGGATAAAATAGGATAGAGAATAGGATAGGTTAGAGGATTGTATAGGATACAGGATTGCATTGAGGATAGGATAGGATAGAGGATACGATAGAGGATAGGATAGAGGATAGGATAGAGGATAGGATAGAGGATTGGATAGGATAGAGGATAGGATAGAGGATAGTATAGAGGATAGGATAGAGGACGGGATAGAGGATTGGATAGGATAGAGGATAGTTTAGGGTAGAGGATAGGATAGGATAGAGGATAGGATAGGATAGAGGATAGGATAGGATAGAGGATAGGATAGGCTAGTGGATAGGATAGGATAGGATAGGATAGAGGATAGGATATGATAGAGGATTGGATAGGATAGAGGATGGGATAGGATAGAGGATATTATAGGATAGAGGATTGGATAGGATAGGGGATAGGACAGGGGATTGGATACGATAGAGGATAGGAGAGGATAGAGGATAGGATAGGGTAGAGGATAGGATAGGATTGAGGATAGGATAGGATAGGGGATGGGATAGGGGATTGGATAGGATGAAGGATTGGATACGATAGAGGATAGGACAGGGGATTGGATACGATAGAGGAGAGGAGAGGATAGAGGATAGGATAGAGGATAGGATAGAGGATAGGATGGAGGATGGAGGATGGATAGGATAGAGGATTGGATAGAATAAAGGATATTATAGGATAGAGGATAGGATAGAGGATTGGAATAGGATAGAGGATAGGATAGAGGATGGATAGGATAGAGGATTGGATAGAATAGAGGATATTATAGGATAGAAGATAGGATAGAGGTTTGGAACAGGATAGAGGATAGGATAGAGAATAGGATAGGATAGAGGATAGGATAGGATAGAGGATAGGATAGGATAGAGAATAGGATAGGATATATGATATTATAGGATAGAGGATATGATAGGATAGAGGATAGGATAGGATAGAGGATAGGATAGGATAGAGGATTGGATAGGATAGAGGATAGGATAGGATAGAGAATAGGATAGGATATATGATATTATAGGATAGAGGATTGGATAGGATACAGGATTGCATTGAGGATAGGATAGGATAGAGGATACGATAGGATAGAGGATAGGATAGGATAGAGGATAGGATAGGATAGAGGATTGCATAGGATAGGGGATATTATAGGATAGAGGATAGGATAAGATTGAGGATAGGGTAGGGGATTGGATAGGATAGAGGATAGGATAGGATAGAAAATAGGATACAACAGAGGATAGGATAGGATAGAGGATATTATAGGATAGAGGATTGGATAGGATAGAGGATGGGATAGGATAGAGGATATTATAGGACAGACGATTGGATAGGATAGATGATAGGATAGGATTGAGGATAGGATAGGATAGAGGATAGGATAGAATAGAGGATAGGATAGGCTAGAGGATAGGATAGGATAGAGGATAGGTTGGATATATGATATTATAGCATAGAGGATAGGATAGGATAGAGGATAGGATAGAGGATTGGATTGGATAGAGGAGATTATAGAATTGAGGAATGGATAGGTTAGAGGATTCGATAGGATAGAGGATAGGATAGGATAGAGGATAGGATAGGATAGAGGATTGGATAGGATACAGGATAGCATTCAGGATAGGATAGGATAGAGGATATTATAGGATAGACGATAGGATAGAATAGAGGATAGGATAGGTTAGAAAATAGGATACGACAGAGGATAGGATAGGATAGAGGATATTATAGGATAGAGGATAGGATAGGATAGAGGATGGGATAGGATAGAGGATACAATAGGATAGAGGATAGGATAGGATAGAGGATTGGATAGGATAGAGGATAGGATAGGACAAACGGTAGGATAGGATAGAGGATAGGATAGGCTAGAGGATAGGATAGGATAGACGATACGATAGAGGATTGGATAGGATAGAGGATAGGATAGGATAGAGGATAGGATAGGTAAGAGGATAGTATAGGATAGAGAATAGGATAGGATAGGATAGAGGATGGGATAGGATAGAGGATACGATAGAGGATTGGATAGGACAGAGGATAGGATAGGACAGAGGATACGATAGGATAGAGGATAGGATAGGATAGGGGATAGGATAGGATAGGATAGGATAGTGGATAGGATAGAGGATAGGATAGAGGATAGGATACGATACAGGATATTATAGGATAGAGGATAGGATAGGATAGAGGATAGGATAGGGGATTGGATATGATAGAGGATACGATATTATAGAGGATATGTTAGGATAGAGGATAGGATAGGATAGAGGACAGGATAGGATAGTGGATAATATGGGATGGATGATAGGATAGAGGATTGGATAGGATAGAAGATATTATAGAATAGAGGAATGGATAGGATAGAGGATTGGATAGAATAGAGGATATTATAGGATAGAGGATTGGATAGGATAGGGGATAGGACAGGGGATTGGATACGATAGAGGATTGGAGAGGATAGAGGATAGGATAGGGTAGAGGATAGGATAGGATTGAGGATAGGATAGGATAGGGGATGGGATAGGGGATTGGATAGGATGAAGGATTGGATACGATAGAGGATAGGACAGGGGATTGGATACGATAGAGGATAGGAGAGGATAGAGGATAGGATAGAGGATAGGATAGAGGATAGAATGGAGGATGGATAGGATAGAGGATTGGATAGAATAGAGGATATTATGGGATAGAGGGTAGGATAGAGTATTGGAATAGGATAGAGAATAGGATAGAGGATGGTTCGGATAGAGGATTGGATAGAATAGAGGATATTATAGGATAGAAGATAGGATAGAGGTTTGGAATAGGATAGAGGATAGGATAGAGGATAGGATAGGATAGAGGATAGGATAGTGTTAAGATATATGGTACATTTATATTGTGTGTGTGGAGACGCTGCGCAGGAAGCGCTGCGCAGATGATGCGACCGGTAAGCGAACAGTGTTTTATTTCTCATTCGTTGGC
Source organism: Halictus rubicundus (assembly GCF_050948215.1). Lineage (NCBI taxonomy): Eukaryota > Metazoa > Arthropoda > Insecta > Hymenoptera > Halictidae > Halictus > Halictus rubicundus. Next base: position 186,894 of record NW_027488839.1, on the reverse strand, counting down.
CGGCGTTCGAGCTGTATTGTCATAGAAGAGTTTCTCAGACGTTGTGTTTTATAATAAAGTTAATTTAGTTTTTCCAGTTATAGTTATAAACAGAGCCTTTTATTTACGAATCCTTTCATGGTAGCAGAGCGTGGTTAAATTGGCTGTTTTTTGATTAAGTGGTAAAGTATCGTGAAAGAGAAAAGGTTTCGAACACGAAGGAACGTTCGAGAACAAAGAACAATTCAAGATGGACAAAAAGGAAATCACGATACCAGTATTCGATGGCGAAGACTATTCCATGTGGAAGAAAAGGATTACAATGTTTCTAAAGCTTAAAAAATGTGAAGAAGTAATAACCAGAGAAAAAGTGGAAGCCGAAAAAGAAGACTGGGATGAAAAGGACTTGAAAGCGATAAATTATATTTATAGCGCCATATCGAATAAACAACTGGAATTTGTCTCTGAAGAAACTACAGCTCGAAGTATTATAAAGAAACTAGACGAGATATACTTAAAGGAATCTACGGCTTTACAAATAGTGTGTAGAAATAAAATAGAAAAGATGAGGTTAGAAAAGTATAGCGATACAGCAACATTTTTCGGTGACTTCGAAAAATCAATAAATGAATTGAGAAGTGCGGGTGCAAAAATAAATGAAAAAGAAAAGCTAAACTATATGCTTAACACATTGCCGAGCCAATACAGTTATATTGGTGATTTAGTAGATACTCTGAAAGAAGAGGATCAAACAGCAGCTTATGTTAAAAACAAAATTCAACTGGCTGAAATGAAAAATAATAATGACATTGGTGAAGCAAGATCTAACGTGTTCGCTGTGAAAAAGGAACAAGAGAGAAATTGTTTCAAATGTGGAAAACCCGGCCACATTGCACGTGACTGTCAAGATGGCGGCCAAACAGGAAATAATGCTTTCAATCGTGGAACATGGCGAGGATCAACACGTAGTCGCAGCCGAGGCAGGGCCGGAAGGAGCAGGAACGACAGGGGACGCGGTAGTTTCCGTGGTCGACAAGGAACAAGCACGCATGAGCAGAGCGGATTCGGCGCAAGCGCTTGGGTAGCAACAGTGCACGTGTCACAGAACAGTGAGATAAAAAGGTTAGAAAACTATACAATAGAGTGGCTACTAGATAGCGGGTGTACCGATCATATAATCAACGATGAAAAGTTTTTTGAAAAAAGTGTTGTGCTCAAAGAACCTGTCAATATATATTTAGGTGATAATAGATATATACAAGCAACGAAAATAGGAACTGTAGTGAGTTATTTTAATGCGTTTGGCGAGCGGAATAAAGTAATAATGAGCAATGTGTTCTATGCGGAAAAAATGAATACAAATTTAATAAGTTTTGGAAAATTAACAGATAAAAATACGATTATTTCAACGGGAAATATAGCGAAAATAATAGATGGAAATAATAAGTTAATAGCTGTAGCGTTTAAAGAAAATCGAACGTACAAGATAAAGAGCATATTAGATAACAGAGAAAAGATAGTAAATACAGTCAATTGCAACAATAACAATAATAAAGTAAACATGTGTTTGAAAGAAAAATGGCATAAAATGTTAGGACACGTAAATTTTGGCTATCTAAATACATTAAGTAAGCAACAGTTGTTGACAGGTATTCCGGGTGATTTGGGTTCAGAAGTCATGAAGTGCAAGACCTGCTTTGAGAATAAGATGCATAATCTACCTTTCAGTAATCATAGAACTAAAGCCAAAGAAATCTTAGAAATCATTCATACTGATGTTTGTGGTAGTTTTCGAACAACTGGTTTAAAAGGAGAAAAATATTTTGTTTCCTTTATCGATGATTACAGTAAAATAGCCAAAGTTTACTGCATAAAATCTAAGGATGAAGTATTCGATAGTTTAGTACGATTTATTAATGAAGTTGAAAACTTAACTGAAAAGAAAGTTAAAGTATTGCGATGCGATAATGGTAAAGAATATTTAAATAACAAATTCTATAAATTTACTTCAGAAAAGGGAATAATTATAAACAGCTGTCCAACGTACGTACATGAACTGAATGGTACTGCAGAGAGATTTAATAGAACTATAATGAATATGGCACGTTGTCTATTAGCAGAGGCAAATGTGCATAAAAGATATTGGCCAGAAATAATTTGTGCAGCGACATATTTGAAAAATAGGACGTTAGCGTCTACGATAGAAAAGAAAACTCCGTATGAAATATTCTTCAAAAAAAGACCAAATGTAGAAAATTTACGTTTGTATGGTAGCAAAGTTTTTGTAAAAAGGCCAGAACAGTGTAGAGTTTCTAAATGGGACGCGAAGGCTGATATGGGTATTCTATTGGGATATAGCGATGTTGGATATAGGGTTCTTTTAAATAACAAAATAGTAGTTGCTAGACATGTAAACATTATAGAAAAGGATGAAAAGTGTATTGGTATTAGTTACAATGATGATATTGAAAGCAATGCTAGTCTAGAGGAAGATAATAGTGATAATGAAAGTGTTGATGTGTTTGAGGATGCTGTCGAACCAAAGGAAGAAAAAAGAAAGACTGAAAACCTAGAGTTAAAGTTTCCACGTAGATCTACACGCGAAAGAAAAAGTCCAGTAAGATACCCAGAGAATAGTTCAAGTAATATTTATGTAAACTATTGTAGAATAGACACTCCATGTGCATTTGAGGAGGCGGTAAATAGTAAAAATTCTAAAAATTGGATAAGAGCTATGAACAAAGAAATAGAGAGTTTAAATGAAAACAAAACATGGGAATTAGTCGATAGAGTACAAGGAAAAGAAGTCATAGATGTAAAATGGGTTTATGCAAGAAAGTCTGACGATACATTTAAAGCAAGGTTAGTTGCAAGAGGCTTTCAACAGAAAAATGTAATTGATGACATATACGCTCCTGTAGCAAAAGCACAGACTTTAAAAGTCATGTTGTCTTTTTGTTGCCAGTATGGTTTTATTATAGAGCAAATGGATGTAATTACAGCATTTCTTAACTGTAAAATAAGCTCAGAAGTATATGTCAGTCAACCTGAAGGTTATAATGATGGAACAAGTAGAGTCTGTAAATTGTTAAAAGCTCTGTATGGAATACGAGAAAGCCCAAGAGCGTGGTATAAATGTTTTGATGAATACTTAATAGGCTTAGGATTTAGAAAAAGTAATGTTGAAAATTGTTTATATACTCATGGAAAAGGTGTAGAAGCTATATATCTACTAATATACGTAGACGATTTGTTGATTTGTGGTAAAAGCAAAAGAAAGATTCAGAGTATAAAAGAAGCTCTTTCAGAAAAGTTCAAAATGAAAGATTTAGGTGAAGTCAAAGAATATCTCGGTATAAGTGTGAAGTATGACTATCGAAAAGGCGAAATGATGTTAAGCCAAACTAAATATATAGAGTCATTATTTAGTAAGTATCAACTGCAGAACAGTAAATTGTATAGTACTCCTATGGAAACAGATCTCAAATTAGAAAAGAGTGAAAATTGCAAATCGGATATTAAATATAGAAACTTAATAGGTGCTCTATTATATATAAGCTCAAACACCAGACCTGACGTAAGCCATAGTGTAAATTATTTAAGCCGATATCAAAATAGTTATAATGAGACACATTGGAAATATGCTATGCGCATATTGAAATACTTGTATTTAACCAAAGAATTGAGTTTGAATTATAAAAGAAATAAAGATTGTGAAATTATAGACTGCTATGTAGATGCAAGTTGGGCTGATGACTGTGTAGACAGGAAGTCCACCTCCGGGTATGTTATTAGATTTTACGGAAATGTAATTGATTGGAAATCAAGGAAACAAAAGAGCGTAACAAAAGCATCTACTTATGCCGAATACGTAGCACTATCTGAAGCAGTTAGTGAAGTCAAGTTTATACGAGAGTTAATTAATATTTTTAATGTCAAAGTGTGTGATCCTGTAAAGATTTTTGAGGACAATTCTGGAGCAATAGAAATTGCGAATTATGGAAATTTTACAAAAAACTCTAAGCATATAGAGATCCATTATCACTATGTGCACGAAAGCGTAAAAGAAAATTTGATTAAAGTATGTAAGGTTGCAACGGACGAAAATATTGCGGACATATTTACAAAAGCATTATGTAGAGAAAAGTTCGAAAAGTTTAGGAAACTATTAAACGTAGAGTAAGCAAATATGTATGAGATCAAGTGTGCAATATAAATGTAAGGAGGCGTGTTAAGATATATGGTACATTTATATTGTGTGTGTGGAGACGCTGCGCAGGAAGCGCTGCGCAGATGATGCGACCGGTAAGCGAACAGTGTTTTATTTCTCATTCGTTGGCCGGCGTTCGAGCTGTATTGTCATAGAAGAGTTTCTCAGACGTTGTGTTTTATAATAAAGTTAATTTAGTTTTTCCAGTTATAGTTATAAACAGAGCCTTTTATTTACGAATCCTTTCAGATAGGATAGAGGATAGGATAGGATAGAGAATAGGATAGGATATATGATATTATAGGATAGAGGATATGATAGGATAGAGGATAGGATAGGATAGAGGATAGGATAGGATAGAGGATTGGATAGGATAGAGGATAGGATAGGATAGAGAATAGGATAGGATATATGATATTGTAGGATAGAGGATTGGATAGGATACAGGATTGCATTGAGGATAGGATAGGATAGAGGATATGATAGAATAGAGGATATTATGGGATAGAGGATTGGATAAGATGGAGTATGGGATAGGATACAGGATAGCATTCAGGATAGGATAGGATAGAGGATATTATAGGATAGAGGATTGGATAGGATACAGGATAGCATTCAGGATAGGATAGGATAGAGGATATTATAGGATAGACGATAGGATAGAATAGAGGATAGGATAGGATAGAAAATAGGATACGACAGAGGATAGGATAGGATAGAGGATATTATAGGATAGAGGATAGGATAGGATAGAGGATGGGATAGGATAGAGGATACAATAGGATAGAGGATATGATAGGATAGAGGATTGGATAGGATAGAGGATAGGATAGGATAGAGGATAGGATAGGATAGAGTATAGGATAGGATAGAGGATAGGATAGGATACAGGATAGGATAGGATAGAGGATAGGATAGGATAGAGGATATGATAGAATAGAGGATATTATGGGATAGAGGATTGGATAAGATAGAGTATTGGATAGGATACAGGATAGCATTCAGGATAGGATAGGATAGAGGATATTATAGGATAGAGGATTGGATAGGATACAGGATAGCATTCAGGATAGGATAGGATAGAGGATATTATAGGATAGACGATAGGATAGAATAGAGGATGGGATAGGATAGAAAATAGGATACGACAGAGGATAGGATAGGATAGAGGATATTTTAGGGTAGAGGTAGGATAGGATAGAGAATAGGATAGGATAGAGGATAGGATAGGCTAGTGGACAGGATAGGATAGGATAGGATAGAGGATAGGATATGATAGAGGATAGGATAGGATAGAGAATAGGATAGGATATATGATATTATAGGATAGAGGATAGGATAGGATAGAGGATAGGATATGATAGAGGATAGGATAGAGGATAGGATAGGATAGAGGATGTGATAGGATAGAGGATACGGAAGAGGATAGGATAGAGGATTGGATAGGATAGAGGATATTGTATGATAGACATTATGACAGGATAGAGGATGGGATAGGATAGAGGATACAATAGGATAGAGGATAGGATAGGATAGAGGATAGGATAGGGTAGAGGATAGGATAGGATTGAGGATAGGATAGGATAGAGGATGGGATAGGGGATTGGATAGGATAATGGATTGGATAGGATAGAGGATAGGATAGAGGATAGGATAGAGGATGGATAGGATAGAGGATTGGATAGAAAAGAGGATATTATAGGATAGACGATAGGATAGAATAGAGGATAGGATAGGATAGAAAATAGGATACGACAGAGGATAGGATAGGATAGAGGATAGGATAGGATAGAGGATGGGATAGGATAGAGGATAAAATAGGATAGAGAATAGGATAGGTTAGAGGATTGTATAGGATACAGGATTGCATTGAGGATAGGATAGGATAGAGGATAGGATAGAGGATAGGATAGAGGATTGGATAGGATAGAGGATAGGATAGAGGATAGTATAGAGGATAGGATAGAGGACAGGATAGAGGATTGGATAGGATAGAGGATAGTTTAGGGTAGAGGATAGGATAGGATAGAGGATAGGAGAGGATAGAGGATAGGATAGGCTAGTGGATAGGATAGAGGATAGGATAGAGGATAGGATACGATACAGGATATTATAGGATAGAGGATAGGATAGGGGATTGGATATGATAGAGGATACGATATTATAGAGGATACGATAGGATAGAGGATAGGATAGGATAGAGGACAGGATAGGATAGTGGATAATATGGGATGCATGATAGGATAGAGGATTGGATAGGATAGAAGATATTATAGAATAGAGGAATGGATAGGATAGAGGATTGGATAGAATAGAGGATATTATAGGATAGAGGATTGGATACGATAGGGGATAGGACAGGGGATTGGATACGATAGAGGATAGGAGAGGATAGAGGATAGGATAGGGTAGAGGATAGGATAGGATTGAGGATAGGATAGGATAGGGGATGGGATAGGGGATTGGATAGGATGAAGGATTGGATACGATAGAGGATAGGACAGGGGATTGGATACGATAGAGGATAGGAGAGGATAGAGGATAGGATAGAGGATAGGATAGAGGATAGGATGGAGGATGGATAGGATAGAGGATTGGATAGAATAGAGGATATTATGGGATAGAGGATAGGATAGAGGATTGGAATAGGATAGAGGATAGGATAGAGGATGGATCGGATAGAGGATTGGATAGAATAGAGGATATTATAGGATAGAAGATAGGATAGAGGTTTGGAATAGGATAGAGGATAGGATAGAGGATAGGATAGGATAGAGAATAGGATAGGATATATGATATTATAGGATAGAGGATTGGATAGGATACAGGATTGCATTGAGGATAGGATAGGATAGAGGATATGATAGAATAGAGGATATTATGGGATAGAGGATTGGATAAGATGGAGTATTGGATAGGATACAGGATAGCATTCAGGATAGGATAGGATAGAGGATATTATAGGATAGAGGATTGGATAGGATACAGGATAGCATTCAGGATAGGATAGGATAGAGGATATTATAGGATAGACGATAGGATAGAATAGAGGATAGGATAGGATAGAAAATAGGATACGACAGAGGATAGGATAGGATAGAGGATATTATAGGATAGAGGATAGGATAGGATAGAGGATGGGATAGGATAGAGGATACAATAGGATAGAGGATATGATAGGATAGAGGATTGGATAGGATAGAGGATAGGATAGGATAGAGGATAGGATAGGATAGAGTATAGGATAGGATAGAGGATAGGATAGGATAGAGGATAGGATAGGATAGAGGATAGGATAGGATAGAGGATATGATAGAATAGAGGATATTATGGGATAGAGGATTGGATAAGATAGAGTATTGGATAGGATACAGGATAGCATTCAGGATAGGATAGGATAGAGGATATTATAGGATAGAGGATTGGATAGGATACAGGATAGCATTCAGGATAGGATAGGATAGAGGATATTATAGGATAGACGATAGGATAGAATAGAGGATGGGATAGGATAGAAAATAGGATACGACAGAGGATAGGATAGGATAGAGGATATTTTAGGGTAGAGGTAGGATAGGATAGAGAATAGGATAGGATAGAGGATAGGATAGGCTAGTGGACAGGATAGGATAGGATAGGATAGAGGATAGGATATGATAGAGGATAGGATAGGATAGAGAATAGGATAGGATATATGATATTATAGGATAGAGGATAGGATAGGATAGAGGATAGGATATGATAGAGGATAGGATAGAGGATAGGATAGGATAGAGGATGTGATAGGATAGAGGATACGGAAGAGGATAGGATAGAGGATTGGATAGGATAGAGGATATTGTATGATAGACATTATGACAGGATAGAGGATGGGATAGGATAGAGGATACAATAGGATAGAGGATAGGATAGGATAGAGGATAGGATAGGGTAGAGGATAGGATAGGATTGAGGATAGGATAGGATAGAGGATGGGATAGAGGATTGGATAGGATAATGGATTGGATAGGATAGAGGATAGGATAGAGGATAGGATAGAGGATGGATAGGATAGAGGATTGGATAGAAAAGAGGATATTATAGGATAGACGATAGGATAGATTAGAGGATAGGATAGGATAGAAAATAGGATACGACAGAGGATAGGATAGGATAGAGGATAGGATAGGATAGAGGATAGGATAGGCTAGTGGATAGGATAGGATAGGATAGGATAGGGGATAGGATATGATAGAGGATTGGATAGGATAGAGGATGGGATAGGATAGAGGATATTATAGGATAGACGATTGGATAGGATAGAGGATAGGATAGGACAGAGGATACGATAGGATAGAGGATAGGATAGGACAGGGGATAGGATAGGATAGGATAGTGGATAGGATAGAGGATAGGATAGAGGATAGGATACGATACAGGATATTATAGGATAGAGGATATTATAGGATAGAGGATAGGATAGAGGATTGGAATGGGATAGAGGATAGGATAGAGGATGGATAGGATAGAGGATTGGATAGAATAGAGGATATTATAGGATAGAAGATAGGATAGAGGATAGGATAGAGGATAGGATAGGATAGAGGATAGGATAGGATAGAGGATAGGATGGGATAGAGGATAGGATAGGATAGAGGATAGGATAGGATAGAGGATAGGATAGGATAGAGGATAGGATAGGATAGAGGATAGGATAGGATAGAGAATAGGATAGGATATATGATATTATAGGATAGAGGATATGATAGGATAGAGGATAGGATAGGATAGAGGATTGGATAGGATAGAGGATAGGATAGGATAGAGAATAGGATAGGATATATGATATTATAGGATAGAGGATTGGATAGGATACAGGATTGCATTGAGGATAGGATAGGATAGAGGATATGATAGAATAGAGGATATTATGGGATAGAGGATTGGATAAGATAGAGTATTGGATAGGATACAGGATAGCATTCAGGATAGGATAGGATAGAGGATATTATAGGATAGAGGATTGGATAGGATACAGGATAGCATTCAGGATAGGATAGGATAGAGGATATTATAGGATAGACGATAGGATAGAATAGAGGATGGGATAGGATAGAAAATAGGATACGACAGAGGATAGGATAGGATAGAGGATATTATAGGATAGAGGATAGGATAGGATAGAGGATGGGATAGGATAGAGGATAAAATAGGATAGAGAATAGGATAGGTTAGAGGATTGTATAGGATACAGGATTGCATTGAGGATAGGATAGGATAGAGGATAGGATAGAGGATAGGATAGAGGATTGGATAGGATAGAGGATAGGATAGAGGATAGTATAGAGGATAGGATAGAGGACAGGATAGAGGATTGGATAGGATAGAGGTTAGTTTAGGGTAGAGGATAGGATAGGATAGAGGATAGGATAGGATAGAGGATAGGATAGGCTAGTGGATAGGATAGGATAGGATAGGATAGAGGATAGGATATGATAGAGGATTGGATAGGATAGAGGATGGGATAGGATAGAGGATATTATAGGATAGACGATTGGATAGGATAGAGGATAGGATAGGACAGAGGATACGATAGGATAGAGGATAGGATAGGATAGGGGATAGGATAGGATAGGATAGTGGATAGGATAGAGGATAGGATAGAGGATAGGATACGATACAGGATATTATAGGATAGAGGATAGGATAGGATAGACGATAGGATAGGGGATTGGATATGATAGAGGATACGATATTATAGAGGATATGATAGGATAGAGGATAGGATAGGATAGAGGACAGGATAGGATAGTGGATAATATGGGATGGATGATAGGATAGAGGATTGGATAGGATAGAAGATATTATAGAATAGAGGAATGGATAGGATAGAGGATTGGATAGAATAGAGGATATTATAGGATAGAGGATTGGATAGGATAGGGGATAGGACAGGGGATTGGATACGATAGAGGATAGGAGAGGATAGAGGATAGGATAGGGTAGAGGATAGGATAGGATTGAGGATAGGATAGGATAGGGGATGGGATAGGGGATTGGATAGGATGAAGGATTGGATACGATAGAGGATAGGACAGGGCATTGGATACGATAGAGGATAGGAGAGGATAGAGGATAGGATAGAGGATAGGATAGAGGATAGGATATGATAGAGGATACGATAGGATAGAGAATAGGATAGGATATATGATATTATAGGATAGAGGATAGGATATGATATATGATATTATAGGATACAGGATTGGATACGATAGAGGATAGGATAGGGGATTGGATACGATAGAGGATAGGATAGGATAGAGGATAGGATAGAGGATAGGATAGGATAGAGGATGGGATAGGATAGAGGATACGGTAGGATAGAGGATAGGATAGGATAGAGGATTGGATAGGGTACAGGATTGCATTGAGAATAGGATAGGATAGAGGATAGGATAGGATAGAGGATAGGATAGGATAGAGGATAGGATAGGACAAACGGTAGTATAGGATAGAGGATAGGATAGGATAGGATAGGATAGGATAGGATAGGGGATAGGATAGGATTCAGGATAGGATAGGGGTTTGGATAGGATAGAGGATTGGAATAGGATAGAGGATAGGATAGGATAGGATATGATAGGATATGGGATAGGAGACGATTCAGGATAGGATAGGGGATTGGATAGGAAAGAGGATTGGAATAGGATAGAGGATAGGATAGGATAGGGGATAGGATAGGATTGAGGATAGGATAGGATAGAGGATAGGGTAGAGGATAGGATAGAGGATTGGATAGGATAGAGGATATTGTATGATAGACATTACGATAGGGTAGAGGATGGGATAGGATAGAGGAAACAATAGGATAGAGGATACGATAGGATAGAGGATAGGATAGGGTAGAGGATAGGATAGGATTGAGGATAGGATAGGATAGAGGATGGGATAGGGGATTGGATAGGATGAAGGATTGGATACGATAGAGGATAGGATAGGGGATTGGATACGATAGAGGATAGGAGAGGATACAGGATAGGATAGAGGATGGATAGGATAGAGGATTGGATAGAATAGAGGATATTATAGGATAGAGGATAGGATAGAGGATTGGAATAGGATAGAGGATAGGATAGGGGATAGGATAGGATTGAGGATAGGATAGAATAGAGGATAGGATAGGATAGAGGATAGGATAGGATAGAGGATAGGATAGGATAGAGAATAGGATAGGATATATGATATTATAGGATAGAGGATATGATAGGATAGAGGATAGGATAGGATAGAGGATAGGATAGGATAGAGGATAGGATAGGATAGAGAATAGGATAGGATATATGATATTATAGGATAGAGGATATGATAGGATAGAGGATAGGATAGGATAGAGGATAGGATAGGATAGAGGATAGGATAGAGGATTGGATAGGATTGAGGATATTATAGGATAGAGGATAGGATAGAGGATTGGATAGGATGAAGGATTGGATACGATAGAGGATAGGATAGGGGATTGGATACGATAGAGGATAGGAGAAGATAGAGGATAGGATAGAGGATGGATAGGATAGAGGATTGGATAGAATAGAGGATATTATAGGATAGAGGATAGGATAGAGGATTGGAATAGGATAGAGGATAGGATAGGGGATAGGATAGGATTGAGGATAGGATAGGATAGAGGATATTGTATGATAGACATTACGATAGGGTAGAGGATGGGATAGGATAGAGGAAACAATAGGATAGAGGATACGATAGGATAGAGGATAGGATAGGGTAGAGGATAGGATAGGATTGAGGATAGGATAGGATAGAGGATGGGATAGGGGATTGGATAGGATGAAGGATTGGATACGATAGAGGATAGGATAGGGGATTGGATACGATAGAGGATAGGAGAGGATAGAGGATAGGATAGAGGATGGATAGGATAGAGGATTGGATAGAATAGAGGATATTATAGGATAGAGGATAGGATAGAGGATTGGAATAGGATAGAGGATAGAATAGGGGATAGGATAGGATTGAGGATAGGATAGGATAGAGGATAGGATAGGATAGAGGATAGGATAGGATAGAGAATAGGATAGGATATATGATATTATAGGATAGAGGATATGATAGGATAGAGGATAGGATAGGATAGAGGATAGGATAGGATAGAGGATAGGATAGGATAGAGAATAGGATAGGATATATGATATTATAGGATAGAGGATATGATAGGATAGAGGATAGGATAGGATAGAGGATAGGATAGGATAGAGGATAGGATAGAGGATAGGATAGAGGATTGGATAGGATTGAGGATATTATAGGATAGAGGATAGGATAGAGGATTGGATAGGATGAAGGATTGGATACGATAGAGGATAGGATAGGGAATTGGATACGATAGAGGATAGGAGAGGATAGAGGATAGGATAGAGGATGGATAGGATAGAGGATTGGATAGAATAGAGGATATTATAGGATAGAGGATAGGATAGAGGATTGGAATAGGATAGAGGATAGGATAGGGGATAGGATAGGATTGAGGATAGGATAGGATAGAGGATATTGTATGATAGACATTACGATAGGGTAGAGGATGGGATAGGATAGAGGAAACAATAGGATAGAGGATACGATAGGATAGAGGATAGGATAGGGTAGAGGATAGGATAGGATTGAGGATAGGATAGGATAGAGGATGGGATAGGGGATTGGATAGGATGAAGGATTGGATACGATAGAGGATAGGATAGGGGATTGGATACGATAGAGGATAGGAGAGGATAGAGGATAGGATAGAGGATGGATAGGATAGAGGATTGGATAGAATAGAGGATATTATAGGATAGAGGATAGGATAGAGGATTGGAATAGGATAGAGGATAGGATAGGGGATAGGATAGGATTGAGGATAGGATAGGATAGAGGATAGGATAGGATAGAGGATAGGATAGGATAGAGGATAGGATAGGATAGAGAATAGGATAGGATATATGATATTATAGGATAGAGGATATGATAGGATAGAGGATAGGATAGGATAGAGGATAGGATAGGATAGAGGATAGGATAGGATAGAGAATAGGATAGGATATATGATATTATAGGATAGAGGATATGATAGGATAGAGGATAGGATAGGATAGAGGATAGGATAGGATAGAGGATAGGATAGAGGATAGGATAGAGGATTGGATAGGATTGAGGATATTATAGGATAGAGGATAGGATAGAGGATTGGATAGGATAGAGGATATTATAGAATAGAGGAATGGATAGGATAGAGGATTGGATAGAATAGAGAATATTATGGGATAGAGGATTGGATAAGATAGAGGATTGGTTAGGATACAGGATAGCATTCAGGATAGGATAGGATAGAGAATAGGATACGATATATGATATTATAGCATAGAGGATAGGATAGGATAGAGGATAGGATACTATGGAGGGTTGGATAGGATAGAGGATTGGATTGCATTGAGGATAGGATAGGATAGAGGATAGGATAGAGGATTGGATAGGATAGAGGATATTATAGAATAGTGGAATGGATAGGATAGAGGATTGGATAGAATAGAGGATATTATGGGATAGAGGATTGGATAAGATAGAGGATTGGATAGGATACAGGATAGCATTCAGGATAGGATAGGATGGAGGATATTATAGGATAGACGATTGGATAGGATAGAGGATAGGATAGGGTAGAGGATGGGATAGGATAGAAGATACGATAGGATAGAGGATAGGATAGGATAGAGGATTGGATAGGATACAGGATTGCATTGAGGGTAGGATAGGATAGAGGATAGGATAGAGGATAGCATAGAGGATTGGATAGGATAGAGGATATTATAGAATAGAGGAATGGATAGGATAGAGGATTGGATAGAATAGAGGATATTATGGGATAGAGGTTTGGATAGGATAGAGGATAGGATAGGATAGAGGATAGGATAGGATAGAGGATAGGATAGGGTAGAGGATAGGATAGGATAGAGAACAGGATAGGAAAGAGGATAGGATAGGATAGAAAATAGGATACGACAGAGGATAGGATAGGATAGAGGATATTATAGGATAGAGGATAGGATGGGATAGAGGATGGGATAGGATAGAGGATACAATAGGATAGAGGATAGGATAGGATAGAGGATAGGATAGGATAGGATAGAGGATAGGATAGGATAGAGAACAGGATAGGAAAGAGGATAGGATAGGATAGAAAATAGGATACGACAGAGGATAGGATAGTATAGAGGATATTATAGGATAGAGGATAGGATAGGATAGAGGATGGGATAGGATAGAGGATACAATAGGATAGAGGATAGGATAGAATAGAGGATTGGATAGGATACAGGATTGCATTGAGGATAGGATAGGATAGAGGATATTATAGGATAGAGGATAGGATAGGCTAATGGGCAGGATAGGATAGGATAGGATAGAGGATAGGATATGATAGAGGATACGATAGGATAGAGAATAGGATAGGATATATGATATTATAGGATAGAGGATAGGATATGATATATGATATTATAGGATACAGGATTGGATACGATAGAGGATAGGATAGGGGATTGGATACGATAGAGGATAGGATAGGATAGAGGATAGGATAGAGGATAGGATAGAGGATAGGATAGGATAGAGGATGGGATAGGATAGAGGATACGGTAGGATAGAGGATAGGATAGGATAGAGGATTGGATAGGGTACAGGATTGCATTGAGAATAGGATACGATAGAGGATAGGATAGGATAGAGGATAGGATAGGACAAACGGTAGTAAAGGATAGAGGATAGGATAGGATAGGATAGGATAGGATAGGATAGGGGATAGGATAGGATTCAGGATAGGATAGGGGTTTGGATAGGATAGAGGATTGGAATAGGATAGAGGATAGGATAGGATAGGATATGATAGGATATGGGATAGGAGACGATTCAGGATAGGATAGGGGCTTGGATAGGAAAGAGGATTGGAATAGGATAGAGGATAGCATAGGATAGGGGATTGGATACGATAGAGGATAGGAGAGGATGGAGGATAGGATAGGGTAGAGGATAGGATAGGATTGAGGATAGGATAGGATAGGGGATGGGATAGGGGATTGGATAGGATGAAGGATTGGATACGATAGAGGATAGGACAGGGGATTGGATACGATAGAGGATAGGAGAGGATAGAGGATAGGATAGAGGATAGGATAGCGGATAGGATGGAGGATGGATAGGATAGAGGATTGGATAGAATAGAGGATATTATAGGATAGAGGATAGGATAGAGGATTGGAATAGGATAGAGGATAGGATAGAGGATGGATAGGATAGAGGATTGGATAGAATAGAGGATATTATAGGAAAGAAGATAGGATAGAGGATTGGAATAGGATAGAGGATAGGATAGGGGATAGGATAGGATTGAGGATAGGATAGGATAGAGGATATTGTATGATAGACATTACGATAGGGTAGAGGATGGGATAGGATAGAGGAAACAATAGGATAGAGGATACGATAGGATAGAGGATAGGATAGGGTAGAGGATAGGATAGGATTGAGGATAGGATAGGATAGAGGATGGGATAGGGGATTGGATAGGATGAAGGATTGGATACGATAGAGGATAGGATAGGGGATTGGATACGATAGAGGATAGGAGAGGATAGAGGATAGGATAGAGGATGGATAGGATAGAGGATTGGATAGAATAGAGGATATTATAGGATAGAGGATAGGATAGAGGATTGGAATAGGATAGAGGATAGGATAGGGGATAGGATAGGATTGAGGATAGGATAGGATAGAGGATAGGATAGGATAGAGGATAGGATAGGATAGAGGATAGGATAGGATAGAGAATAGGATAGGATATATGATATTATAGGATAGAGGATATGATAGGATAGAGGATAGGATAGGATAGAGGATAGGATAGGATAGAGGATAGGATAGGATAGAGAATAGGATAGGATATATGATATTATAGGATAGAGGATATGATAGGATAGAGGATAGGATAGGATAGAGGATAGGATAGGATAGAGGATAGGATAGAGGATAGGATAGAGGATTGGATAGGATTGAGGATATTATAGGATAGAGGATAGGATAGAGGATTGGATAGGATAGAGGATATTATAGAATAGAGGAATGGATAGGATAGAGGATTGGATAGAATAGAGAATATTATGGGATAGAGGATTGGATAAGATAGAGGATTGGTTAGGATACAGGATAGCATTCAGGATAGGATAGGATAGAGAATAGGATACGATATATGATATTATAGCATAGAGGATAGGATAGGATAGAGGATAGGATACTATGGAGGGTTGGATAGGATAGAGGATAGGATAGAGGATTGGATAGGATAGAGGATATTATAGAATAGTGGAATGGATAGGATAGAGGATTGGATAGAATAGAGGATATTATGGGATAGAGGATTGGATAAGATAGAGGATTGGATAGGATACAGGATAGCATTCAGGATAGGATAGGATGGAGGATATTATAGGATAGACGATTGGATAGGATAGAGGATAGGATAGGGTAGAGGATGGGATAGGATAGAAGATACGATAGGATAGAGGATAGGATAGGATAGAGGATTGGATAGGATACAGGATTGCATTGAGGATAGGATAGGATAGAGGATAGGATAGAGGATAGCATAGCGGATTGGATAGGATAGAGGATATTATAGAATAGAGGAATGGATAGGATAGAGGATTGGATAGAATAGAGGATATTATGGGATAGAGGTTTGGATAGGATAGAGGATAGGATAGGATAGAGGATAGGATAGGATAGAGGATAGGATAGGGTAGAGGATAGGATAGGATAGAGAACAGGATAGGAAAGAGGATAGGATAGGATAGAAAATAGGATACGACAGAGGATAGGATAGGATAGAGGATATTATAGGATAGAGGATAGGATGGGATAGAGGATGGGATAGGATAGAGGATACAATAGGATAGAGGATAGGATAGGATAGAGGATAGGATAGGATAGGATAGAGGATAGGATAGGATAGAGAACAGGATAGGAAAGAGGATAGGATAGGATAGAAAATAGGATACGACAGAGGATAGGATAGTATAGAGGATATTATAGGATAGAGGATAGGATAGGATAGAGGATGGGATAGGATAGAGGATACAATAGGATAGAGGATAGGATAGGATAGAGGATTGGATAGGATACAGGATTGCATTGAGGATAGGATAGGATAGAGGATATTATAGGATAGAGGATAGGATATGATATATGATATTATAGGATACAGGATTGGATACGATAGAGGATAGGATAGAGGATTGGATAGGGTACAGGATTGCATTGAGAATAGGATACGATAGAGGATAGGATAGGATAGAGGATAGGATAGGACAAACGGTAGTAAAGGATAGAGGATAGGATAGGATAGGATAGGATAGGATAGGATAGGGGATAGGATAGGATTCAGGATAGGATAGGGGTTTGGATAGGATAGAGGATTGGAATAGGATAGAGGATAGGATAGGATAGGATATGATAGGATATGGGATAGGAGACGATTCAGGATAGGATAGGGGCTTGGATAGGAAAGAGGATTGGAATAGGATAGAGGATAGCATAGGATAGGGGATTGGATACGATAGAGGATAGGAGAGGATAGAGGATAGGATAGGGTAGGGGATAGGATAGGATTGAGGATAGGATAGGATAGGGGATGGGATAGGGGATTGGATAGGATGAAGGATTGGATACGATAGAGGATAGGACAGGGGATTGGATACGATAGAGGATAGGAGAGGATAGAGGATAGGATAGAGGATAGGATAGAGGATAGGATGGAGGATGGATAGGATAGAGGATTGGATAGAATAGAGGATATTATAGGATAGAGGATAGGATAGAGGATTGGAATAGGATAGAGGATAGGATAGAGGATGGATAGGATAGAGGATTGGATAGAATAGAGGATATTATAGGATAGAAGATAGGATAGAGGATAGGATAGAGGATAGGATAGGATAGAGGATAGGATAGGATAGAGGATAGGATAGGATAGAGGATAGGATAGAGGATAGGATAGGATAGAGAATAGGATAGGATATATGATATTATAGGATAGAGGATATGATAGGATAGAGGATAGGATAGGATAGAGGATAGGATAGGATAGAGGATTGGATAGGATAGAGGATAGGATAGGATAGAGAATAGGATAGGATATATGATATTATAGGATAGAGGATTGGATAGGATACCGGATTGCATTGAGGATAGGATAGGATAGAGGATATGATAGAATAGAGGATATTATGGGATAGAGGATTGGATAAGATGGAGTATTGGATAGGATACAGGATAGCATTCAGGATAGGATAGGATAGAGGATATTATAGGATAGAGGATTGGATAGGATACAGGATAGCATTCAGGATAGGATAAGATAGAGGATATTATAGGATAGACGATAGGATAGAATAGAGGATAGGATAGGACAGAAAATAGGATACGACAGAGGATAGGATAGGATAGAGGATATTATAGGATAGAGGATAGGATAGGATAGAGGATAGGATAGGATAGAGGATAGGATAGGCTAGTGGACAGGATAGGATAGGATAGGATAGAGGATAGGATATGATAGAGGATAGGATAGGATAGAGAATAGGATAGGATATATGATATTATAGGATAGAGGATAGGATAGGATAGAGGATAGGATATGATATATGATATTATAGGATACAGGATTGGATACGATAGAGGATAGGATAGGGGATTGGATACGATAGAGGATAGGATAGGATAGAGGATAGGATAGAGGATAGGATAGGATAGAGGATGTGATAGGATAGAGGATAGGGAAGAGGATAGGATAGAGGATTGGATAGGATAGAGGATATTGTATGATAGACATTATGATAGGATAGAGGATGGGATAGGATAGAGGATACAATACGATAGAGGATAGGATAGGATAGAGGATAGGATAGGATAGTGGATAATATGGGATGGATGATAGGATAGAGGATTGGATAGGATAGAAGATATTATAGAATAGAGGAATGGATAGGATAGAGGATTGGATAGAATAGAGGATATTATAGGATAGAGGATTGGATAGGATAGGGGATAGGACAGGGGATTGGATACGATAGAGGATAGGAGAGGATAGAGGATAGGATAGGGTAGAGGATAGGATAGGATTGAGGATAGGATTGGATAGGGGATGGGATAGGGGATTGGATAGGATGAAGGATTGGATACGATAGAGGATAGGACAGGGCATTGGATACGATAGAGGATAGGAGAGGATAGAGGATAGGATAGAGGATAGGATAGAGGATAGGATGGAGGATGGATAGAATAGAGGATTGGATAGAATAGAGGATATTATAGGATAGAGGATAGGATAGAGGATTGGAATAGGATAGAGGATAGGATAGAGGATGGATAGGATAGAGGATTGGATAGAATAGAGGATATTATAGGATAGAAGATAGGATAGAGGTTTGGAATAGGATAGAGGATAGGATAGAGGATAGGATAGGATAGAGGATAGGATAGGATAGAGGATAGGATAGGATAGAGGATAGGATAGGATAGAGGATAGGATAGGATAGAGGATAGGATAGGATAGAGGATAGGATAGGATAGAGGATAGGATAGGATAGAGGATAGGATACGATACAGGATATTATAGGATAGAGGATAGGATAGGATAGAGGATAGGATAGGGGATTGGATATGATAGAGGATACGATATTATAGAGGATATGATAGGATAGAGGATAGGATAGGATAGAGGACAGGATAGGATAGTGGATAATATGGGATGGATGATAGGATAGAGGATTGGATAGGATAGAAGATATTATAGAATAGAGGAATGGATAGGATAGAGGATTGGATAGAATAGAGGATATTATAGGATAGAGGATTGGATAGGATAGGGGATAGGACAGGGGATTGGATACGATAGAGGATAGGAGAGGATAGAGGATAGGATAGGGTAGAGGATAGGATAGGATTGAGGATAGGATTGGATAGGGGATGGGATAGGGGATTGGATAGGATGAAGGATTGGATACGATAGAGGATAGGACAGGGCATTGGATACGATAGAGGATAGGAGAGGATAGAGGATAGGATAGAGGATAGGATAGAGGATAGGATGGAGGATGGATAGAATAGAGGATTGGATAGAATAGAGGATATTATAGGATAGAGGATAGGATAGAGGATTGGAATAGGATAGAGGATAGGATAGAGGATGGATAGGATAGAGGATTGGATAGAATAGAGGATATTATAGGATAGAAGATAGGATAGAGGTTTGGAATAGGATAGAGGATAGGATAGAGGATAGGATAGGATAGAGGATAGGATAGGATAGAGGATAGGATAGGATAGAGGATAGGATAGGATAGAGGATAGGATAGGATAGAGGATAGGATAGGATAGAGGATAGGATAGGATAGAGGATAGGATGGGATAGAGGATAGGATAGGATAGAGGATAGGATAGGATAGAGAATAGGATAGGATATATGATATTATAGGATAGAGGATATGATAGGATAGAGGACAGGATAGGATAGAGGATAGGATAGGATAGAGGATTGGATAGGATAGAGGATAGGATAGGATAGAGAATAGGATAGGATATATGATATTATAGGATAGAGGATTGGATAGGATACAGGATTGCATTGAGGATAGGATAGGTTAGAGGATATGATAGGATAGACGATGGGATAGAATAAAGGATAGGATAGGATAGAAAATAGGATACGACAGAGGTTAGGATAGGCTAGAGGATAATATAGGATAGAGGATAGGATAGGATAGAGAATAGAATAGGTTAGAGGATTGTATAGGATACAGGATTGCATTGAGGATAGGATAGGATAGAGGATAGGATAGAGGATAGGATAGAGGATTGGATAGGATAGAGGATAGGATAGAGGATAGTATAGAGGATAGGATAGAGGACAGGATAGAGGATAGGATAGAGGATAGTATAGAGGATAGGATAGAAGACAGGATAGAGGATTGGATAGGATAGAGGATATTTTAGGGTAGAGGATAGGATAGGATAGAGGATAGGATAGGACAGAGGATAGGATAGGCTAGTGGATAGGATAGGATAGGATAGGATAGGATAGAGGATAGGATATGATAGAGGATAGGATAGGATAGAGGATAGGATAGAGGATAGGATACTATGGAGGATAGGATAGGATAGAGGATTGGATTGCATTGAGGATAGGATAGGATAGAGGATAGGATAGAGGATTGGATAGAATAGAGGATATTATGGGATAGAGGATTGGATAAGTTAGAGGATTGGATAGGATACAGGATAGCATTCAGGATAGGATAGGATGGAGGATATTATAGGATAGACGATTGGATAGGATATAGGATAGGATAGGATAGAGGATGGGATAGGATAGAAGATACGATAGGATAGAGGATAGGATAGGATAGAGGATTGGATAGGATACAGGATTGCATTGAGGATAGGATAGGATAGAGGATAGGATAGAGGATAGCATAGAGGATTGGATAGGATAGAGGATATTATAGAATAGAGGAATGGATAGGATAGAGGATTGGATAGAATAGAGGATATTATGGGATAGAGGATAGGATAGGATAGAGGATAGGATAGGATAGAGGATAGGATAGGGTAGAGGATAGGATAGGATAGAGAACAGGATAGGAAAGAGGATTGGATAGGATAGAGGATGATATAGGATAGAGGATGGGATAGGGGATTGGATAGGAAACAGGATTGGATAGGATAGAGGATGTTATAGAATAGAGGATTGGATAGGATAGAGGATTGGATAGAATAGATTATATTAGAGGATAGAGGATAGGATAGGATAGAGGATAGGATAGGATAGAGGATTGGATAGGATACAGGATTGCATTCAGGATAGGATAGGATAGAGGATATTATAGGATAGACGATAGGATAGAATAGAGGATAGGATAGGTTAGAAAATAGGATAAACAGAGGATAGGATAGGATAGAGGATATTATATAATAGAGGATAGGATAGGATACAGGATGGGATAGGATAGAGGATACAATAGGATAGAGGATACAATAGGATAGAGGATAGGATAGGATAGAGGATTGGATTGGATACAGGATTGCATTGAGGATAGGATAGGATAGAGGATATGATAGAATAGAGGATATTATGGGATAGAGGATTGGATAAGATAGAGTATTGGATAGGATACAGGATAGCATTCAGGATAGGATAGGATAGAGGATATTATAGGATAGACGATTGGATAGGATAGAGGATAGGATAGGATAGAGGATATTATAGGATAGAGGATAGGATAGGATAGTGGATGGGATAGGATAGAGGATACAATAGGATAGAGGATAGGATAGGATAGAGGATGTTATAGAATAGAGGATTGGATAGGATAGAGGATTGGATAGAATAGATTTTATTATAGGATAGAGGATAGGATAGGATAGAGGCTTGGATAGGATACAGGATAGCATTGAGGATCGGATAGGATAGAGGATATTATAGGATAGACGATGGGATAGAATAAAGGATAGGATAGGATAGAAAATAGGATACGACAGAGGTTAGGATAGGCTAGAGGATAGGATAGGATAGAGAATAGAATAGGTTAGAGGATTGAATAGGATACAGGATTGCATTGAGGATAGGATAGGATAGAGGATAGGATAGAGGATAGGATAGAGGATTGGATAGGATAGAGGATAGGATAGAGGATAGTATAGAGGATAGGATAGAGGACAGGATAGAGGATAGGATAGAGGATAGTATAGAGTATAGGATAGAAGACAGGATAGAGGATTGGATAGGATAGAGGATATTTTAGGGTAGAGGATAGGATAGGATAGATGATAGGATATGACAGAGGATAGGATAGGCTAGTGGATAGGATAGGATAGGATAGGATAGGATAGGGGATAGGATATGATAGAGGATAGGATAGGATAGAGGATAGGATAGAGGATAGGATACTATGGAGGATAGGATAGGATAGAGGATTGGATTGCATTGAGGATAGGATAGGATAGAGGATAGGATAGAGGATTGGATAGGATAGAGGATATTATAGAATAGTGGAATGGATAGGATAGAGGATTGGATAGAATAGAGGATATTATGGGATAGAGGATTGGATAAGATAGAGGATTGGATAGGATACAGGATAGCATTCAGGATAGGATAGGATGGAGGATATTATAGGGTAGACGATTGGATAGGATAGAGGATAGGATAGGATAGAGGATGGGATAGGATAGAAGATACGATAGGATAGAGGATAGGATAGGATAGAGGATTGGATAGGATACAGGATTGCATTGAGGATAGGATAGGATAGAGGATAGGATAGAGGATAGCATAGAGGATTGGATAGGATAGAGGATATTATAGAATAGAGGAATGGATAGGATAGAGGATTGGATAGAATAGAGGATATTATGGAATAGAGGATAGGATAGGATAGAGGATAGGATAGGATAGAGGATAGGATAAGGTAGAGGATAGGATAGGATGGAGAACAGGATAGGAAAGAGGATAGGATAGGATAGAAAATAGGATACGACAGAGGATAGGATAGGATAGAGGATATTATAGGATAGAGGATAGGATGGGATAGAGGATGGGATAGGATAGAGGATACAATAGGATAGAGGATAGGATAGGATAGAGGATAGGATAGGATAGAGAACAGGATAGGAAAGAGGATAGGATAGGATAGAAAATAGTATACGACAGAGGATAGGATAGTATAGAGGATATTATAGGATAGAGGATAGGATAGGATAGAGGATGGGATAGGATAGAGGATACAATAGGATAGAGGATAGGATAGGATAGAGGATAGGATATGATAGAGGATACGATAGGATAGAGAATAGGATAGGATATATGATATTATAGGATAGAGGATAGGATATGATATATGATATTATAAGATACAGGATTGGATACGATAGAGGATAGGATAGGGGATTGGATACGATAGAGGATAGGATAGGATAGAGGATAGGATAGAGGATAGGATAGGATAGAGGATGGGATAGGATAGAGGATACGGTAGGATAGAGGATAGGATAGGATAGAGGATTGGATAGGGTACAGGATTGCATTGAGAATAGGATAGGATAGAGGATAGGATAGGATAGAGGATAGGATAGGACAAACGGTAGTATAGGATAGAGGATAGGATAGGATAGGATAGGATAGGATAGGATAGGGGATAGGATAGGATTCAGGATAGGATAGGGGTTTGGATAGGATAGAGGATTGGAATAGGATAGAGGATAGGATAGGATAGGATATGATAGGATATGGGATAGGAGACGATTCAGGATAGGATAGGGGATTGGATACGATAGAGGATAGGAGAGGATAGAGGATAGGATAGGGGATGGATAGGATAGAGGATTGGATAGAATAGAGGGTATTATAGGATAGCGGATAGGATAGAGGATTGGAATAGGATAGAGGATAGGATAGGGGATAGGATAGGATTGAGGATAGGATAGGATAGAGGATAGGATAGGATAGAGGATAGGATAGGATAGAGAATAGGATAGGATATATGATATTATAAGATAGAGGATATGATAGGATAGAGGATAGGATAGGATAGAGGATAGGATAGGATAGAGGATAGGATAGGATAGAGGATAGGATAAGATAGAGGATAGGATAGAGGATAGGATAGAGGATTGGATAGGATTGAGGATATTATAGGATAGGGGATAGGATAGAGGATTGGATAGGATAGAGGATATTATAGAATAGAGGAATGGATAGGATAGAGGATTGGATAGAATAGAGAATATTATGGGATAGAGGATTGGATAAGATAGAGGATTGGTTAGGATACAGGATAGCATTCAGGATAGGATAGGATAGAGAATAGGATACGATATATGATATTATAGCATAGAGGATAGGATAGGATAGAGGATAGGATACTATGGAGGATAGGATAGGATGGAGGATTGGATTGCATTGAGGATAGGATAGGATAGAGGATAGGATAGAGGATTGGATAGGATAGAGGATATTATAGAATAGTGGAATGGATAGGATAGAGGATTGGATAGAATAGAGGATATTATGGGATAGAGGATTGGATAAGATAGAGGATTGGATAGGATACAGGATAGCATTCAGGATAGGATAGGATGGAGGATATTATAGGATAGACGATTGGATAGGATAGAGGATAGGATAGGGTAGAGGATGGGATAGGATGGAAGATACGATAGGATAGAGGATAGGATAGGATAGAGGATTGGATAGGATACAGGATTGCATTGAGGATAGGATAGGATAGAGGATAGGATAGAGGATAGCATAGAGGATTGGATAGGATAGAGGATATTATAGAATAGAGGAATGGATAGGATAGAGGATTGGATAGAATAGAGGATATTATGGGATAGAGGTTTGGATAGGATAGAGGATAGGATAGGATAGAGGATAGGATAGGATAGAGGATAGGATAGG
This sequence comes from Halictus rubicundus, assembly GCF_050948215.1. Taxonomy (NCBI): domain Eukaryota; kingdom Metazoa; phylum Arthropoda; class Insecta; order Hymenoptera; family Halictidae; genus Halictus; species Halictus rubicundus. The sequence continues at coordinate 161,167 of NW_027488839.1, read as the reverse complement.
ATAGAGGATAGGATAGGGTAGAGGATAGGATAGGATAGAGGATATTATAGGATAGAGGATAGGATGGGATAGAGGATGGGATAGGATAGAGGATACAATAGGATAGAGGATAGGATAGGATAGAGGATAGGATAGGATAGAGAACAGGATAGGAAAGAGGATAGGATAGGATAGAAAATAGGATACGACAGAGGATAGGATAGTATAGAGGATATTATAGGGTAGAGGATAGGATAGGATAGAGGATGGGATAGGATAGAGGATACAATAGGATAGAGGATAGGATAGGATAGAGGATTGGATAGGATACAGGATTGCATTGAGGATAGGATAGGATAGAGGATATTATAGGATAGAGGATAGGATAGGCTAATGGACAGGATAGGATAGGATAGGATAGAGGATAGGATATGATAGAGGATACGACAGGATAGAGAATAGGATAGGATATATGATATTATAGGATAGAGGATAGGATATGATATATGATATTATAGGATACAGGATTGGATACGATAGAGGATAGGATAGGGGATTGGATACGATAGAGGATAGGATAGGATAGAGGATAGGATAGAGGATAGGATAGGATAGAGGATGGGATAGGATAGAGGATACGGTAGGATAGAGGATAGGATAGGATAGAGGATTGGATAGGGTACAGGATTGCATTGAGAATAGGATAGGATAGAGGATAGGATAGGATAGAGGATAGGATAGGATAGAGGATAGGATAGGACAAACGGTAGTATAGGATAGAGGATAGGATAGGATAGGATAGGATAGGATAGGATAGGGGATAGGATAGGATTCAGGATAGGATAGGGGTTTGGATAGGATAGAGGATTGGAATAGGATAGAGGATAGGATAGGATAGGATATGATAGGATATGGGATAGGAGACGATTCAGGATAGGATAGGGGCTTGGATAGGAAAGAGGATTGGAATAGGATAGAGGATAGGATAGGATAGGGGATAGGATAGGATTGAGGATAGGATAGGATAGAGGATAGGGTAGAGGATAGGATAGGATTGAGGATAGGATAGGATAGAGGATGGGATAGGGGATTGGATAGGATGAAGGATTGGATACGATAGAGGATAGGATAGGGGATTTGATACGATAGAGGATAGGAGAGGATAGAGGATAGGATAGAGGATAGGATAGAGGATAGGATAGAGGATAGGATAGAGGATGGATAGGATAGAGGATTGGATAGAATAGAGGATATTATAGGATAGAGGATAGGATAGAGGATTGGAATAGGATAGAGGACAGGATAGGGGATAGGATAGGATAGAGAATAGGATAGGATATATGATATTATAGGATAGAGGATAGGATATGATATATGATATTATAGGATACAGGATTGGATACGATAGAGGATAGGATAGGGGATTGGATACGATAGAGGATAGGATAGGATAGAGGATAGGATAGAGGATAGGATAGGATAGAGGATGGGATAGGATAGAGGATACGGTAGGATAGAGGATAGGGTAGGATAGAGGATTGGATAGGGTACAGGATTGCATTGAGAATAGGATAGGATAGAGGATAGGATAGGATAGAGGATAGGATAGGACAAACGGTAGTATAGGATAGAGGATAGGATAGGATAGGATAGGATAGGATAGGATAGGGGATAGGATAGGATTCAGGATAGGATAGGGGTTTGGATAGGATAGAGGATTGGAATAGGATAGAGGATAGGATAGGATATGATAGGATAGGATAGAGGATAGGATAGGATAGAGGATAGGATAAGATAGAGGATAGGATAGAGGATAGGATAGAGGATTGGATAGGATTGAGGATATTATAGGATAGGGGATAGGATAGAGGATTGGATAGGATAGAGGATATTATAGAATAGAGGAATGGATAGGATAGAGGATTGGATAGAATAGAGGATATTATGGGATAGAGGTTTGGATAGGATAGAGGATAGGATAGGATAGAGGATAGGATAGGATAGAGGATAGGATAGGGTAGAGGATAGGATAGGATAGAGGATATTATAGGATAGAGGATAGGATGGGATAGAGGATGGGATAGGATAGAGGATACAATAGGATAGAGGATAGGATAGGATAGAGGATAGGATAGGATAGAGAACAGGATAGGAAAGAGGATAGGATAGGATAGAAAATAGGATACGACAGAGGATAGGATAGTATAGAGGATATTATAGGGTAGAGGATAGGATAGGATAGAGGATGGGATAGGATAGAGGATACAATAGGATAGAGGATAGGATAGGATAGAGGATTGGATAGGATACAGGATTGCATTGAGGATAGGATAGGATAGAGGATATTATAGGATAGAGGATAGGATAGGCTAATGGACAGGATAGGATAGGATAGGATAGAGGATAGGAAATGATAGAGGATACGACAGGATAGAGAATAGGATAGGATATATGATATTATAGGATAGAGGATAGGATATGATATATGATATTATAGGATACAGGATTGGATACGATAGAGGATAGGATAGGGGATTGGATACGATAGAGGATAGGATAGGATAGAGGATAGGATAGAGGATAGGATAGGATAGAGGATGGGATAGGATAGAGGATACGGTAGGATAGAGGATAGGATAGGATAGAGGATTGGATAGGGTACAGGATTGCATTGAGAATAGGATAGGATAGAGGATAGGATAGGATAGAGGATAGGATAGGATAGAGGATAGGATAGGACAAACGGTAGTATAGGATAGAGGATAGGATAGGATAGGATAGGATAGGATAGGATAGGGGATAGGATAGGATTCAGGATAGGATAGGGGTTTGGATAGGATAGAGGATTGGAATAGGATAGAGGATAGGATAGGATAGGATATGATAGGATATGGGATAGGAGACGATTCAGGATAGGATAGGGGCTTGGATAGGAAAGAGGATTGGAATAGGATAGAGGATAGGATAGGATAGGGGATAGGATAGGATTGAGGATAGGATAGGATAGAGGATAGGGTAGAGGATAGGATAGGATTGAGGATAGGATAGGATAGAGGATGGGATAGGGGATTGGATAGGATGAAGGATTGGATACGATAGAGGATAGGATAGGGGATTGGATACGATAGAGGATAGGAGAGGATAGAGGATAGGATAGAGGATAGGATAGAGGATAGGATAGAGGATAGGATAGAGGATGGATAGGATAGAGGATTGGATAGAATAGAGGATATTATAGGATAGAGGATAGGATAGAGGATTGGAATAGGATAGAGGACAGGATAGGGGATAGGATAGGATAGAGAATAGGATAGGATATATGATATTATAGGATAGAGGATAGGATATGATATATGATATTATAGGATACAGGATTGGATACGATAGAGGATAGGATAGGGGATTGGATACGATAGAGGATAGGATAGGATAGAGGATAGGATAGAGGATAGGATAGGATAGAGGATGGGATAGGATAGAGGATACGGTAGGATAGAGGATAGGGTAGGATAGAGGATTGGATAGGGTACAGGATTGCATTGAGAATAGGATAGGATAGAGGATAGGATAGGATAGAGGATAGGATAGGACAAACGGTAGTATAGGATAGAGGATAGGATAGGATAGGATAGGATAGGATAGGATAGGGGATAGGATAGGATTCAGGATAGGATAGGGGTTTGGATAGGATAGAGGATTGGAATAGGATAGAGGATAGGATAGGATAGGATATGATAGGATATGGGATAGGAGACGATTCAGGATAGGATAGGGGCTTGGATAGGAAAGAGGATTGGAATAGGATAGAGGATAGGATAGGATAAGGGATAGGATAGGATAGAGGATTGGAATAGGATAGAGGACAGGATAGGGGATAGGATAGGATTGAGGATAGGATAGGATAGAGGATAGGATAGGATAGAGGATAGGATAGGATAGAGAATAGGATAGGATATATGATATTATAGGATAGAGGATATGATAGGATAGAGGATAGGATAGGATAGAGGATAGCATAGGATAGAGGATAGGATAGGATAGAGGATAGGATAGGATAGAGAATAGGATAGGATATATGATATTATAGGATAGAGGATATGATAGGATAGAGGATAGGATAGGATAGAGGATAGGATAGGATAGAGGATAGGATAGGATAGAGGATAGGATAGGATAGAGGATAGGATAGAGGATAGGATAGAGGATTGGATAGGATTGAGGATATTATAGGATAGAGGATAGGATAGGATAGAGGATAGGATAGAGGATTGGATAGGATAGAGGATATTATAGAATAGAGGAATGGATAGGATAGAGGATTGGATAGAATAGAGAATATTATGGGATAGAGGATTGGATAAGATAGAGGATTGGATAGGATACAGGATAGCATTCAAGATAGGATAGGATAGAGAATAGGATACGATATATGATATTATAGAATAGAGGATAGGATAGGATAGAGGATAGGATACTATGGAGGATAGAATAGGATAGAGGATTGGATTGCATTGAGGATAGGATAGGATAGAGGATAGGATAGAGGATTGGATTGCATTGAGGATAGGATAGGATAGAGGATAGGATAGAGGATTGGATAGGATATAGGATATTATAGAATAGTGGAATGGATAGGATAGAGGATTGGATAGAATAGACGATATTATGGGATAGAGGATTGGATAAGATAGAGGATTGGATAGGATACAGGATAGCATTCAGGATGGGATAGGATGGAGGATATTATAGGATAGACGATTGGATAGGATAGAGGATAGGATAGGATAGAGGATGGGATAGGATAGAAGATACGATAGGATAGAGGATAGGATAGGATAGAGGATTGGATAGGATAGAGGATAGGATAGGGTAGAGGATAGGATAGGATAGAGAACAGGATAGGAAAGAGGATAGGATAGGATAGAAAATAGGATACGACAGAGGATAGGATAGGATAGAGGATATTATAGGATAGAGGATAGGATGGGATAGAGGATGGGATAGGATAGAGGATACAATAGGATAGAGGATAGGATAGGATAGAGGATAGGATAGGATAGAGAACAGGATAGGAAAGAGGATAGGATAGGATAGAAAATAGGATACGACAGAGGATAGGATAGTATAGAGGATATTATAGGATAGATGATAGGATAGGATAGAGGATGGGATAGGATAGAGGATACAATAGGATAGAGCATAGGATAAGATAGAGGATTGGATAGGATACAGGATTGCATTGAGGATAGGATAGGATAGAGGATATTATAGGATAGAGGATAGGATAGGCTAATGGACAGGATAGGATAGGATAGGATAGAGGATAGGATATGATAGAGGATACGATAGGATAGAGAATAGGATAGGATATATGATATTATAGGATAGAGGATAGGATATGATATATGATATTATAGGATACAGGATTGGATACGATAGAGGATAGGATAGGGGATTGGATACGATAGAGGATAGGATAGAATAGAGGATAGGATAGAGGATAGGATAGGATAGAGGATGGGATAGGATAGAGGATACGGTAGGATAGAGGATAGGATAGGATAGAGGATTGGATAGGGTACAGGATTGCATTGAGAATAGGATAGGATAGAGGATAGGATAGGATAGAGGATAGGATAGGACAAACGGTAGTATAGGATAGAGGATAGGATAGGATAGGATAGGATAGGATAGGGGATAGGATAGGATTCAGGATAGGATAGGGGTTTGGATAGGATAGAGGATAGGATATAATAGGATATGATAGGATATGGTATAGGAGACGATTCAGGATAGGATAGGGGCTTGGATAGGAAAGAGGATTGGAATAGGATAGAGGATAGGATAGGATAGGGGATAGGATAGGATTGAGGATAGGATAGGATAGAGGATAGGGTAGAGGATAGGATAGGATTGAGGATAGGATAGGATAGAGGATGGGATAGGGGATTGGATAGGATGAAGGATTGGATACGATAGAGGATAGGATAGGGGATTGGATACGATAGACGATAGGAGAGGATAGAGGATAGGATAGAGGATAGGATAGAGGATAGGATAGAGGATAGGATAGAGGATGGATAGGATAGAGGATTGGATAGAATAGAGTATATTATAGGATAGAGGAGAGGATAGAGGATTGGAATAGGATAGAGGATAGGATAGGGGATAGGATAGGATTGAGGATAGGATAGGATAGAGGATAGGATAGGATAGAGGATAGGATAGGATAGAGGATAGGATAGGATAGAGAATAGGATAGGATATATGATATTATAGGATAGAGGATATGATAGGATAGAGGATAGGATAGGATAGAGGATAGGATAGGATAGAGGATAGGATAGGATAGAGGATAGGATAGGATAGAGGATAGGATAGGATAGAGGATAGGATAGAGGATTGGATAGGATTGAGGATATTATAGGATAGAGGAATGGATAGGATAGAGGATTGGATAGAATAGAGAATATTATGGGATAGAGGATTGGATAAGATAGAGGATTGGATAGGATACAGGATAGCATTCAAGATAGGATAGGATAGAGAATAGGATACGATATATGATATTATAGAATAGAGGATAGGATAGGATAGAGGATAGGATACTATGGAGGATAGAATAGGATAGAGGATTGGATTGCATTGAGGATAGGATAGGATAGAGGATAGGATAGAGGATTGGATTGCATTGAGGATAGGATAGGATAGAGGATAGGATAGGATAGAGAATAGGATAGGATATATGATATTATAGGATAGAGGATAGGATATGATATATGATATTATAGGATACAGGATTGGATACGATAGAGGATAGGATAGGGGATTGGATACGATAGAGGATAGGATAGGATAGAGGATAGGATAGAGGATAGGATAGGATAGAGGATGGGATAGGATAGAGGATACGGTAGGATAGAGGATAGGGTAGGATAGAGGATTGGATAGGGTACAGGATTGCATTGAGAATAGGATAGGATAGAGGATAGGATAGGATAGAGGATAGGATAGGACAAACGGTAGTATAGGATAGAGGATAGGATAGGATAGGATAGGATAGGATAGGATAGGGGATAGGATAGGATTCAGGATAGGATAGGGGTTTGGATAGGATAGAGGATTGGAATAGGATAGAGGATAGGATAGGATAGGATATGATAGGATATGGGATAGGAGACGATTCAGGATAGGATAGGGGCTTGGATAGGAAAGAGGATTGGAATAGGATAGAGGATAGGATAGGATAGGGGATAGGATAGGATAGAGGATTGGAATAGGATAGAGGACAGGATAGGGGATAGGATAGGATTGAGGATAGGATAGGATAGAGGATAGGATAGGATAGAGGATAGGATAGGATAGAGAATAGGATAGGATATATGATATTATAGGATAGAGGATATGATAGGATAGAGGATAGGATAGGATAGAGGATAGGATAGGATAGAGGATAGGATAGGATAGAGGATAGGATAGGATAGAGAATAGGATAGGATATATGATATTATAGGATAGAGGATATGATAGGATAGAGGATAGGATAGGATAGAGGATAGGATAGGATAGAGGATAGGATAGGATAGAGGATAGGATAGGATAGAGGATAGGATAGAGGATAGGATAGAGGATTGGATAGGATTGAGGATATTATAGGATAGAGGATAGGATAGGATAGAGGATAGGATAGAGGATTGGATAGGATAGAGGATATTATAGAATAGAGGAATGGATAGGATAGAGGATTGGATAGAATAGAGAATATTATGGGATAGAGGATTGGATAAGATAGAGGATTGGATAGGATACAGGATAGCATTCAAGATAGGATAGGATAGAGAATAGGATACGATATATGATATTATAGAATAGAGGATAGGATAGGATAGAGGATAGGATACTATGGAGGATAGAATAGGATAGAGGATTGGATTGCATTGAGGATAGGATAGGATAGAGGATAGGATAGAGGATTGGATTGCATTGAGGATAGGATAGGATAGAGGATAGGATAGAGGATTGGATAGGATATAGGATATTATAGAATAGTGGAATGGATAGGATAGAGGATTGGATAGAATAGACGATATTATGGGATAGAGGATTGGATAAGATAGAGGATTGGATAGGATACAGGATAGCATTCAGGATGGGATAGGATGGAGGATATTATAGGATAGACGATTGGATAGGATAGAGGATAGGATAGGATAGAGGATGGGATAGGATAGAAGATACGATAGGATAGAGGATAGGATAGGATAGAGGATTGGATAGGATAGAGGATAGGATAGGGTAGAGGATAGGATAGGATAGAGAACAGGATAGGAAAGAGGATAGGATAGGATAGAAAATAGGATACGACAGAGGATAGGATAGGATAGAGGATATTATAGGATAGAGGATAGGATGGGATAGAGGATGGGATAGGATAGAGGATACAATAGGATAGAGGATAGGATAGGATAGAGGATAGGATAGGATAGAGAACAGGATAGGAAAGAGGATAGGATAGGATAGAAAATAGGATACGACAGAGGATAGGATAGTATAGAGGATATTATAGGATAGAGGATAGGATAGGATAGAGGATGGGATAGGATAGAGGATACAATAGGATAGAGCATAGGATAAGATAGAGGATTGGATAGGATACAGGATTGCATTGAGGATAGGATAGGATAGAGGATATTATAGGATAGAGGATAGGATAGGCTAATGGACAGGATAGGATAGGATAGGATAGAGGATAGGATATGATAGAGGATACGATAGGATAGAGAATAGGATAGGATATATGATATTATAGGATAGAGGATAGGATATGATATATGATATTATAGGATACAGGATTGGATACGATAGAGGATAGGATAGGGGATTGGATACGATAGAGGATAGGATAGAATAGAGGATAGGATAGAGGATAGGATAGGATAGAGGATGGGATAGGATAGAGGATACGGTAGGATAGAGGATAGGATAGGATAGAGGATTGGATAGGGTACAGGATTGCATTGAGAATAGGATAGGATAGAGGATAGGATAGGATAGAGGATAGGATAGGACAAACGGTAGTATAGGATAGAGGATAGGATAGGATAGGATAGGATAGGATAGGGGATAGGATAGGATTCAGGATAGGATAGGGGTTTGGATAGGATAGAGGATAGGATATAATAGGATATGATAGGATATGGTATAGGAGACGATTCAGGATAGGATAGGGGCTTGGATAGGAAAGAGGATTGGAATAGGATAGAGGATAGGATAGGATAGGGGATAGGATAGGATTGAGGATAGGATAGGATAGAGGATAGGGTAGAGGATAGGATAGGATTGAGGATAGGATAGGATAGAGGATGGGATAGGGGATTGGATGGGATGAAGGATTGGATACGATAGAGGATAGGATAGGGGATTGGATACGATAGACGATAGGAGAGGATAGAGGATAGGATAGAGGATAGGATAGAGGATAGGATAGAGGATAGGATAGAGGATGGATAGGATAGAGGATTGGATAGAATAGAGTATATTATAGGATAGAGGAGAGGATAGAGGATTGGAATAGGATAGAGGATAGGATAGGGGATAGGATAGGATTGAGGATAGGATAGGATAGAGGATAGGATAGGATAGAGGATAGGATAGGATAGAGGATAGGATAGGATAGAGAATAGGATAGGATATATGATATTATAGGATAGAGGATATGATAGGATAGAGGATAGGATAGGATAGAGGATAGGATAGGATAGAGGATAGGATAGGATAGAGGATAGGATAGGATAGAGGATAGGATAGGATAGAGGATAGGATAGAGGATTGGATAGGATTGAGGATATTATAGGATAGAGGAATGGATAGGATAGAGGATTGGATAGAATAGAGAATATTATGGGATAGAGGATTGGATAAGATAGAGGATTGGATAGGATACAGGATAGCATTCAAGATAGGATAGGATAGAGAATAGGATACGATATATGATATTATAGAATAGAGGATAGGATAGGATAGAGGATAGGATACTATGGAGGATAGAATAGGATAGAGGATTGGATTGCATTGAGGATAGGATAGGATAGAGGATAGGATAGAGGATTGGATTGCATTGAGGATAGGATAGGATAGAGGATAGGATAGAGGATTGGATAGGATATAGGATATTATAGAATAGTGGAATGGATAGGATAGAGGATTGGATAGAATAGAGGATATTATGGGATAGAGGATTGGATAAGATAGAGGATTGGATAGGATACAGGATAGCATTCAGGATAGGATAGGATGGAGGATATTATAGGATAGACGATTGGATAGGATAGAGGATAGGATAGGATAGAGGATGGGATAGGATAGAAGATACGATAGGATAGAGGATAGGATAGGATAGAGGATTGGATAGGATAGAGGATAGGATAGGGTAGAGGATAGGATAGGATAGAGAACAGGATAGGAAAGAGGATAGGATAGGATAGAAAATAGGATACGACAGAGGATAGGATAGGATAGAGGATATTATAGGATAGAGGATAGGATGGGATAGAGGATGGGATAGGATAGAGGATACAATAGGATAGAGGATAGGATAGGATAGAGGATAGGATAGGATAGAGAACAGGATAGGAAAGAGGATAGGATAGGATAGAAAATAGGATACGACAGAGGATAGGATAGTATAGAGGATATTATAGGATAGAGGATAGGATAGGATAGAGGATGGGATAGGATAGAGGATACAATAGGATAGAGCATAGGATAAGATACAGGATTGGATAGGATACAGGATTGCATTGAGGATAGGATAGGATAGAGGATATTATAGGATAGAGGATAGGATAGGCTAATGGACAGGATAGGATAGGATAGGATAGAGGATAGGATATGATAGAGGATACGATAGGATAGAGAATAGGATAGGATATATGATATTATAGGATAGAGGATAGGATATGATATATGATATTATAGGATACAGGATTGGATACGATAGAGGATAGGATAGGGGATTGGATACGATAGAGGATAGGATAGAATAGAGGATAGGATAGAGGATAGGATAGGATAGAGGATGGGATAGGATAGAGGATACGGTAGGATAGAGGATAGGATAGGATAGAGGATTGGATAGGGTACAGGATTGCATTGAGAATAGGATAGGATAGAGGATAGGATAGGACAAACGGTAGTATAGGATAGAGGATAGGATAGGATAGGATAGGGGATAGGATAGGATTCAGGATAGGATAGGGGTTTGGATAGGATAGAGGGTAGGATATAATAGGATATGATAGGATATGGTATAGGAGACGATTCAGGATAGGATAGGGGCTTGGATAGGAAAGAGGATTGGAATAGGATAGAGGATAGGATAGGATAGGGGATAGGATAGGATTGAGGATAGGATAGGATAGAGGATAGGGTAGAGGATAGGATAGGATTGAGGATAGGATAGGATAGAGGATGGGATAGGGGATTGGATAGGATGAAGGATTGGATACGATTGAGGATAGGATAGGGGGTTGGATACGATAGACGATAGGAGAGGATAGAGGATAGGATAGAGGATAGGATAGAGGATAGGATAGAGGATAGGATAGAGGATGGATAGGATAGAGGATTGGATAGAATAGAGGATATTATAGGATAGAGGAGAGGATAGAGGATTGGAATAGGATAGAGGATAGGATAGGGGATAGGATAGGATTGAGGATAGGATAGGATAGAGGATAGGATAGGATAGAGGATAGGATAGGATAGAGAATAGGATAGGATATATGATATTATAGGATAGAGGATATGATAGGATAGAGGATAGGATAGGATAGAGGATAGGATAGGATAGAGGATAGGATAGGATAGAGGATAGGATAGGATAGAGGATAGGATAGGATAGAGGATAGGATAGGATAGAGGATAGGATAGGATAGAGGATAGGATAGGATAGAGGATAGGATAGAGGATTGGATAGGATTGAGGATATTATAGGATAGAGGATAGGATAGAGGATTGGATAGGATAGAGGATATTATAGAATAGAGGAATGGATAGGATAGAGGATTGGATAGAATAGAGAATATTATGGGATAGAGGATTGGATAAGATAGAGGATTGGTTAGGATACAGGATAGCATTCAGGATAGGATAGGATAGAGAATAGGATACGATATATGATATTATAGCATAGAGGATAGGATAGGATAGAGGATAGGATACTATGGAGGATAGGATAGGATAGAGGATTGGATTGCATTGAGGATAGGATAGGATAGAGGATAGGATAGAGGATTGGATAGGATAGAGGATATTATAGAATAGTGGAATGGATAGGATAGAGGATTGGATAGAATAGAGGATATTATGGGATAGAGGATTGGATAAGATAGAGGATTGGATAGGATACAGGATAGCATTCAGGATAGGATAGGATGGAGGATATTATAGGATAGACGATTGGATAGGATAGAGGATAGGATAGGGTAGAGGATGGGATAGGATAGAAGATACGATAGGATAGAGGATAGGATAGGATAGAGGATTGGATAGGATACAGGATTGCATTGAGGATAGGATAGGATAGAGTATAGGATAGAGGATAGCATAGAGGATTGGATAGGATAGAGGATATTATAGAATAGAGGAATGGATAGGATAGAGGATTGGATAGAATAGAGGATATTATGGGATAGAGGTTTGGATAGGATAGAGGATAGGATAGGATAGAGGATAGGATAGGATAGACGATAGGATAGGGTAGAGGATAGGATAGGATAGAGAACAGGATAGGAAAGAGGATAGGATAGGATAGAAAATAGGATACGACAGAGGATAGGATAGGATAGAGGATATTATAGGATAGAGGATAGGATGGGATAGAGGATGGGATAGGATAGAGGATACAATAGGATAGAGGATAGGATAGGATAGAGGATAGGATAGGATAGAGAACAGGATAGGAAAGAGGATAGGATAGGATAGAAAATAGGATACGACAGAGGATAGGATAGTATAGAGGATATTATAGGATAGAGGATAGGATAGGATAGAGGATGGGATACGATAGAGGATATTATAGGATAGAGGATAGGATAGGCTAATGGACAGGATAGGATAGGATAGGATAGAGGATAGGATATGATAGAGGATACGATAGGATAGAGAATAGGATAGGATATATGATATTATAGGATGGAGGATAGGATATGATATATGATATTATAGGATACAGGATTGGATACGATAGAGGATAGGATAGGGGATTGGATACGATAGAGGATAGGATAGGATAGAGGATAGGATAGAGGATAGGATAGGATAGAGGATGGGATAGGATAGAGGATACGGTAGGATAGAGGATAGGATAGGATAGAGGATTGGATAGGGTACAGGATTGCATTGAGAATAGGATAGGATAGAGGATAGGATAGGACAAACGGTAGTATAGGATAGAGGATAGGATAGGATAGGATAGGATAGGATAGGATAGGGGATAGGATAGGATTCAGGATAGGATAGGGGTTTGGATAGGATAGAGGATTGGAATAGGATAGAGGATAGGATAGGATAGGATATGATAGGATATGGGATAGGAGACGATTCAGGATAGGATAGGGGATTGGATAGGAAAGAGGATTGGAATAGGATAGAGGATAGGATAGGATAGGGGATAGGATAGGATTGAGGATAGGATAGGATAGAGGATAGGGTAGAGGATAGGATAGAGGATTGGATAGGATAGAGTATATTGTATGATAGATATTACGATAAGATAGAGGATGGGATAGGATAGAGGATACAATAGGATAGAGGATACGATAGGATAGAGGATAGGATAGGGTAGAGGATAGGATAGGATTGAGGATAGGATAGGATAGAGGATAGGATAGGGGATTGGATAGGATGAAGGATTGGATACGATAGAGGATAGGATAGGGGATTGGATACGATAGAGGATAGGAGAGGATAGAGGATAGGATAGAGGATGGATAGGATAGAGGATTGGATAGAATAGAGGATATTATAGGATATAGGATAGGATAGAGGATTGGAATAGGATAGAGGATAGGATAGGGGATAGGATAGGATTGAGGATAGGATAGGAGAGAGGATAGGATAGGATAGAGGATAGGATAGGATAGAGGATAGGATAGGATAGAGGATAGGATAGAGGATAGGATAGAGGATTGGATAGGATTGAGGATATTATAGGATACAGGATAGGATAGAGGATTGGATAGGATAGAGGATATTATAGAATAGAGGAATGGATAGGATAGAGGATTGGATAGAATAGAGAATATTATGGGATAGAGGATTGGATAAGATAGAGGATTGGTTAGGATACAGGATAGCATTCAGGATAGGATAGGATAGAGAATAGGATACGATATATGATATTATAGCATAGAGGATAGGATAGGATAGAGGATAGGATACTATGGAGGATAGGATAGGATAGAGGATTGGATTGCATTGAGGATAGGATAGGATAGAGGATAGGATAGAGGATTGGATAGGATAGAGGATATTATAGAATAGTGGAATGGATAGGATAGAGGATTGGATAGAATAGAGGATATTATGGGATAGAGGATTGGATAAGATAGAGGATTGGATAGGATACAGGATAGCATTCAGGATAGGATAGGATGGAGGATATTATAGGATAGACGATTGGATAGGATAGAGGATAGGATAGGGTAGAGGATACAATAGGATAGAGGATAGGATAGGATAGAGGATAGGATAGGATAGAGAACAGGATAGGAAAGAGGATAGGATAGGATAGAAAATAGGATACGACAGAGGATAGGATAGTATAGAGGATATTATAGGGTAGAGGATAGGATAGGATAGAGGATGGGATAGGATAGAGGATACAATAGGATAGAGGATAGAATAGGATAGAGGATTGGATAGGATACAGGATTGCATTGAGGATAGGGTAGGATAGAGGATAGGATAGAGGATAGCATAGAGGATTGGATAGGATAGAGGATATTATAGAATAGAGGAATGGATAGGATAGAGGATTGGATAGAATACAGGATATTATGGGATAGAGGTTTGGATAGGATAGAGGATAGGATAGGATAGAGGATAGGATAGGATAGAGGATATTATAGGATAGAGGATAGGATGGGATAGAGGATGGGATAGGATAGAGGATACAATAGGATAGAGGATAGGATAGGATAGAGGATAGGATAGGATAGAGAACAGGATAGGAAAGAGGATAGGATAGGATAGAAAATAGGATACGACAGAGGATAGGATAGTATAGAGGATATTATAGGGTAGAGGATAGGATAGGATAGAGGATGGGATAGGATAGAGGATACAATAGGATAGAGGATAGGATAGGATAGAGGATTGGATAGGATACAGGATTGCATTGAGGATAGGATAGGATAGAGGATATTATAGGATAGAGGATAGGATAGGCTAATGGACAGGATAGGATAGGATAGGATAGAGGATAGGATATGATAGAGGATACGATAGGATAGAGAATAGGATAGGATATATGATAGTATAGGATAGAGGATAGGATATGATATATGATATTATAGGATACAGGATTGGATACGATAGAGGATAGGTTAGGGGATTGGATACGATAGAGGATAGTATAGGATAGAGGATAGGATAGAGGATAGGATAGGATAGAGGATGGGATAGGATAGAGGATACGATAGGATAGAGGAGAGGATAGGATAGAGGATTGGATAGGGTTCAGGATTGCATTGAGAATAGGTTAGGATAGAGGATAGGATAGGATAGAGGATAGGATAGGACAAACGGTAGTATAGGATAGAGGATAGGATAGGATAGGATAGGATAGGATAGGATAGGGGATAGGATAGGATTCAGGATAGGATAGGGGTTTGGATAGGATAGAGGATTGGAATAGGATAGAGGATAGGATAGGATAGGATATGATAGGATATGGTATAGGAGACGATTCAGGATAGGATAGGGGCTTGGATAGGAAAGAGGATTGGAATAGGATAGAGGATAGGATAGGATAGGGGATAGGATAGGATTGAGGATAGGATAGGATAGAGGATAGGGTAGAGGATAGGATAGGATTGAGGATAGGATAGGATAGAGGATGGGATAGGGGATTGGATAGGATGAAGGATTGGATACGATAGAGGATAGGATAGGGGATTGGATACGATAGAGGATAGGAGAGGATAGAGGATAGGATAGAGGATAGGATAGAGGACAGGATAGAGGATAGGATAGAGGATGGATAGGATAGAGGATTGGATAGAATAGAGGATATTATAGTATAGAGGAGAGGAAAGAGGATTGGAATAGGATAGAGGATAGGATATGGGATAGGATAGGATTGAGGATAGGATAGGATAGAGGATAGGATAGGATAGAGGATAGGATAGGATAGAGGATAGGATAGGATAGAGAATAGGATAGGATATATGATATTATAGGATAGAGGATATGATAGGATAGAGGATAGGATAGGATAGAGGATAGGATAGGATAGAGGATAGGATAGGATAGAGGATAGGATAGGATAGAGAATAGGATAGGATATATGATATTATAGGATAGAGGATATGATAGGATAGAGGATAGGATAGGATAGAGGATAGGATAGGCTAGAGGATAGGATAGGATAGAGGATAGGATAGAGGATAGGATAGAGGATTGGATAGGATTGAGGATATTATAGGATAGAGGATAGGATAGGATAGAGGATAGGATAGAGGATTGGATAGGATAGAGGATATTATAGAATAGAGGAATGGATAGGATAGAGGATTGGATAGAATAGAGAATATTATGGGATAGAGGATTGGATAAGATAGAGGATTGGATAGGATACAGGATAGCATTCAGGATAGGATAGGATAGAGAATAGGATACGATATATGATATTATAGCATAGAGGATAGGATAGGATAGAGGATAGGATAGAGGATTGGATTGGATAGAGGATATTATAGAATTGAGGAATGGATAGGATAGAGGATTGGATAGGATAGAGGATAGGATAGGATAGAGGATGGGATAGGATAGAAAATAGGGTAAACAGAGGATAGGATAGGATAGAGGATATTATATAATAGAGGATAGGATAGGATAGAGGATGGGATAGGATAGAGGATACAATAGGATAGAGGATAGGATAGGATAGAGGATTGGATAGGATACAGGATTGCATTGAGGATAGGATAGGATAGAGGATATGATAGAATAGAGGATATTATGGGATAGAGGATTGGATAAGATAGAGTATTGGATAGGATACAGGATAGCATTCAGGATAGGATAGGATAGAGGATATTATAGGATAGACGATTGGATAGGATAGAGGATAGGATAGGATTGAGGATAGGATAGGATAGAGGATATTATAGGATAAAGGATAGGATAGGATAGAGGATGGGATAGGATAGAGGATAAAATAGGATAGAGAATAGGATAGGTTAGAGGATTGTATACGATACAGGATTGCATTGAGGATAGGATAGGATAGTGGATAGCATAGAGGATAGGATAGAGGATTGGATAGGATAGAGGATTGGATAGGATAGAGGATAGGATAGAGGATAGTATAGACGATAGGATAGAGGACAGGATAGAGGATTGAATAGTATAGAGGATATTTTATTGTAGAGGATAGGATAGGATAGAGGATAGGATAGGATAGGATAGGATAGGATAGGATAGGGGATAGGATAGGATTCAGGATAGGATAGGGGTTTGGATAGGATAGAGGATTGGAATAGGATAGAGGATAGGATAGGATAGGATATGATAGGATATGGGATAGGAGACGATTCAGGATAGGATAGGGGATTGGATAGGAAAGAGGATTGGAATAGGATAGAGGATAGGATAGGATAGGGGATAGGATAGGATTGAGGATAGGATAGGATAGAGGATAGGATAGGATAGAGGATAGGATAGAGGATAGGATAGAGGATTGGATAGGATCGAGGATATTATAGGATAGAGGATAGGATAGGATAGAGGATAGGATAGAGGATTGGATAGGATAGAGGATATTATAGAATAGAGGAATGGATAGGATAGAGGATTGGATAGAATAGAGAATATTATGGGATAGAGGATTGGATAAGATAGAGGATTGGATAGGATACAGGATAGCATTCAGGATAGGATAGGATAGAGAATAGGATACGATATATGATATTATAGCATAGAGGATAGGATAGGATAGAGGATAGGATAGAGGATTGGATTGGATAGAGGATATTATATAATAGAGGATAGGATAGGATAGAGGATGGGATAGGATAGAGGATACAATAGGATAGAGGATAGGATAGGATAGAGGATTGGATAGGATACAGGATTGCATTGAGGATAGGATAGGATAGAGGATATGATAGAATAGAGGATATTATGGGATAGAGGATTGGATAAGATAGAGTATTGGATAGGATACAGGATAGCATTCAGGATAGGATAGGATAGAGGATATTATAGGATAGACGATTGGATAGGATAGGGGATAGGATAGGATTGAGGATAGGATAGGATAGAGGATATTATAGGATAAAGGATAGGATAGGATAGAGGATGGGATAGGATAGAGGATAAAATAGGATAGAGAATAGGATAGGTTAGAGGATTGTATACGATACAGGATTGCATTGAGGATAGGATAGGATAGTGGATAGCATAGAGGATAGGATAGAGGATTGGATAGGATAGAGGATTGGATAGGATAGAGGATAGGATAGAGGATAGTATAGACGATAGGATAGAGGACAGGATAGAGGATTGAATAGTATAGAGGATATTTTAGGGTAGAGGATAGGATAGGATAGAGGATAGGATAGGATAGAGGATAGGATAGGATAGAGGATAGGATAGGATAGAGGATAGGATAGGATAGAGGATAGGATAGGATAGAGGATAGGATAGAGGATAGTATAGACGATAGGATAGAGGACAGGATAGAGGATGGAATAGTATAGAGGATATTTTAGGGCAGAGGATAGGATAGGATAGAGGATAGGATAGGATAGAGTATAGGATAGGATAGAGGATAGGATAGGATAGAGGATAGGATAGGATAGAGGATAGGATAGAGGATTGGATAGGATATAGGATATTATAGAATAGAGGAATGGATAGGATAGAGGATTGGATAGAATAGAGGATATTATGGGATAGAGGATTGGACAAGATAGAGGATTGGATAGGATACAGGATAGCATTCAGGATAGGATAGGATAGAGAATAGGATACGATATATGATATTATAGCATAGAGGATAGGATAGGATAGAGGATAGGATAGAGGATTGGATTGGATAGAGGATATTATAGAATTGAGGAATGGATAGGATAGAGGATTGGATAGGATAGAGGATAGGATAGGATAGAGGATGGGATAGGATAGAGGATGGGATAGGGGATTGTGTAGGATACAGGATTGGATAGGATAGAGGATGTTATAGAATAGAGGATTGGATAGGATAGAGGATTGGATAGAATAGATTATATTATAGGATAGAGTATAGGATAGTATAGAGGATAGGATAGGATAGAGGATTGGATAGGATACAGGATAGCATTCAGGATAGGATAGGATAGAGGATATTATAGGATAGACGATAGGATAGAATAGAGGATAGGATAGGATAGAAAATAGGATAAACAGAGTATAGGATAGGATAGAGGATATTATATAATAGAGGATAGGATAGGATAGAGGATGGGATAGGATAGAGGATACAATGGGATAGAGGATAGGATAGGATAGAGGATAGGATAGGCTAGTGGACAGGATAGGATAGGATAGGATAGAGGGTAGGATATGATAGAGGATAGGATAGGATAGAGAATAGGATAGGATATATGATATTATAGGATAAAGGATAGGATAGGATAGAGGATAGGATATGATATATGATATTATAGGATACAGGATTGGATACGATAGAGGATAGGATAGGGGATTGGATACGATAGAGGATAGGATAGGATAGAGGATAGGATAGAGGATAGGATAGGATAGAGGATGTGATAGGATAGAGGATAGGGAAGAGGATAGGATAGAGGATTGGATAGGATAGAGTATATTGTATGATAGACATTATGATAGGATAGAGGATGGGATAGGATAGAGGATAGGATAGGATAGAGGATAGGATAGGGTAGAGGATAGGATAGGATTGAGGATAGGATAGGATAGAGGATAGGATAGGATAGAGAATAGGATAGGATATATGATATTATAGGATAGAGGATATGATAGGATAGAGGATAGGATAGGATAGAGTATAGGATAGGATAGAGGATAGGATAGGATTGAGGATAGGATAGGATAGAGGATAGGATAGGATAGAGAATAGGATAGGATATATGATATTATAGGATAGAGGATATGATAGGATAGAGGATAGGATAGGATAGAGGATAGGATAGGATAGAGGATTGGATAGGATAGAGGATAGGATAGGATAGAGGACAGGATAGGATAGTGGATAATATGGGATGGATGATAGGATAGAGGATTGGATAGGATAGAAGATATTATAGAATAGAGGAATGGATAGGATAGAGGATTGGATAGAATAGAGGATATTATAGGATAGAGGATTGGATAGGATAGGGGATAGGACAGGGGATTGGATACGATAGAGGATAGGAGAGGATAGAGGATAGGATATGATAGAGGATAGGATAGGATAGAGAATAGGATAGGGTATATGATATTATAGGATAGAGGATAGGATAGGATAGAGGATAGGATATGATATATGATATTATAGGATACAGGATTGGATACGATAGAGGATAGGATAGGGGATTGGATACGATAGAGGAAAGGATAGGATAGAGGATAGGATAGAGGATAGGATAGGATAGAGGATGTGATAGGATGGAGGATAGGGAAGAGGATAGGATAGAGGATTGGATAGGGTAGAGGATATTGTATGATAGACATTATGATAGGATAGAGGATGGGATAGGATAGATGATACAATAGGATAGAAGATAGGATAGGATAGAGGATAGGATAGGGTAGAGGATAGGATAGGATTGAGGATAGGATAGGATAGAGGATGGGATAGGGGATTGGATAGGATAATGGATTGGATAGGATACAGGATAGGATAGAGGATAGGATAGAGGATGGATAGGATAGAGGATTGGATAGAATAGAGGATATTATAGGATAGACGATAGGATAGAATAGAGGATAGGATAGGATAGAAAATAGGATACGACAGAGGATAGGATAGGATAGAGGATATTATAGGATAGAGGATAGGATAGGATAGAGGATGGGATAGGATAGAGGATAAAATAGGATAGAGAATAGGATAGGTTAGAGGATTGTATAGGATACAGGATTGCATTGAGGATAGGATAGGATAGAGGATAGGATAGAGGATAGGATAGAGGATAGGATAGAGGATTGGATAGGATAGAGGATAGGATAGAGGATAGGATATGATAGAGGATTGGATAGGATAGAGGATAGGATAGGCTAGAGGATAGGATAGGATAGAGGATAGGGTAGGATATATGATATTATAGGATAGAGGATAGGATAGGATAGAGGATAGGATAGAGGATTGGATTGGATAGAGGATATTATAGAATTGAGGAATGGATAGGATAGAGGATTGGATAGGATAGAGGATAGGATAGGATAGAGGATGGGATAGGATAGAGGATGGGATAGGGGATTGGGTAGGATACAGGATTGGATAGGATAGAGGATGATATAGAATAGAGGATTGGATAGGATAGAGGATTGGATAGAATAGATTATATTATAGGATAGAGTATAGGATAGGATAGAGGATAGGATAGGATAGAGGATTGGATAGGATACAGGATAGCATTCAGGATAGGATAGGATAGAGGATATTATAGGATAGACGATAGGATAGAATAGAGGATAGGATAGGATAGAAAATAGGATAAACAGAGGATAGGATAGGATAGAGGATAGGATAGGCTAGTGGACAGGATTGGATAGGATAGGATAGAGGATAGGATATGATATAGGATAGGATAGGATAGAGAATAGGATAGGATATATGATATTATAGGATAGAGGATAGGATAGGATAGAGGATAGGATATGATATATGATATTATAGGATACAGGATTGGATACGATTGAGGATATTGTATGATAGACTTTATGATAGGATAGAGGATCTAATAGGATAGAGGATACAATAGGATAGAGGATAGGATAGCATAGAGGATAGGATAGGGTAGAGGATAGGATAGGATTGAGGATAGGATAGGATAGAGGATGGGATAGGGGATTGGATAGGATAAAGGATTGGATAGGATAGAGGATAGGGTAGAGGATAGGATAGAGGATAGGATAGAGGATGGATAGGATAGAGGATTGGATAGAATAGAGGATATTATAGGATAGAGGATAGGATAGAGGTTTGGAATAGGATAGAGGGTAGGATAGGATAGGAAAGGATAGGATAGGGGATAGGATAGGATACAGGATAGCATTCAGGATAGGATAGGATAGAGGATATTATAGGATAGACGATTGGATAGGATAGAGGATAGGATAGGATTGAGGATAGGATAGGATAGAGGATAGGATACGATAGAGGATAGGATAGGATAGAGGATTGGATAGAATAGAGGATATTATGGGATAGAGGATTGGATAAGATAGAGGATTGGATAGGATTCAGGATAGCATTCAGGATAGGATAGGATAGAGGATATTATAGGATAGACGATTGGATAGGATAGAGGATAGGATAGAGGATAGGATAGAGGATTGGATAGGATAGAGGATAGGATAGAGGATAGGATAGAGGATTGGATAGGATTGAGGATATTATAGGATAGAAGATAGTATAGGATAGAGGATAGGATAGGATAGAGGATTGGATAGGATAGAGGATATTATAGGATAGAGGATAGGATAAGATTGAGGATAGGATAGGGGATTGGATAGGATAGAGGATAGGATAGGATATATGATATTATAGGATAGAGGACAGGATAGGATAGAGGATTGGATAGGATAGAGGATAGGATAGAGGATAGGATAGAGGATTGGATAGGATTGAGGATATTATAGGATAGAAGATAGTATAGGATAGAGGGTAGGATAGGATAGAGGATTGGATAGGATAGAGGATATTATAGGATAGAGGATAGGATAAGATTGAGGATAGGATAGGGGATTGGATAGGATAGAGGATAGAATAGGATAGATTATATTAAAGGATAGACGATAGGATAGGATAGCGGATAGGATAGGATAGAGGATACGATAGGATAGAGGATAGGATAGGATAGAGGATAGGATACAACAGAGGATAGGATAGGATAGAGGATATTATAGGATAGAGGATTGGATGGGATAGAGGATGGGATAGGATAGAGGATACAATAGGATAGAGGATTGGATAGGATAGAGGATTGGATAGAATAGAGGATATTATGGGATAGAGGATTGGATAAGATAGAGGATAGGATAGGATAGAGGATTGGATAGAATAGAGGATATTATGGGATAGAGGATTGGATAAGATAGAGGATTGGATAGGATACAGGATAGCATTCAGGATAGGATAGGATAGAGGATATTATAGGATAGACGATTGGATAGGATAGAGGAGAGGATAGGATTCAGGATAGGATAGGATAGAGGATACGATAGGATAGATGATAGGATAGGATAGAGGATAGGATAGGATAGAGGATGGGATAGGATAGAGGATGGGATAGGCGATTGGATAGGATAGAGGATAGGATAGGATAGAGGATAGGGTAGGATATATGATATTATAGGATAGAGGATAGGATAGCATAGAGGATAGGATAGGATAGAGAATAGGATACGATATATGATATTATAGCATAGAGGATAGGATAGGATAGAGGATAGGATAGAGGATTGGATTGGATAGAGGATATTATAGAATTGAGGAATGGATAGGATAGATGATTGGATAGGATAGAGGATAGGATAGGATAGAGGATGGGATAGGATAGAGGATGGGATAGGGGATTGGATAGGATACAGGATTGGATAGGATAGAGGATGTTATAGAATAGAGGATTGGATAGCATAGAGGATTGGATAGAATAGATTATATTATAGGATAGAGGATAGGATAGGATAGAGGATAGGATAGGATACAGGATAGCATTCAGGATAGGATAGGATAGAGGATATTATAGGATAGACGATAGGATAGGATAGAAAATAGGATACGACAGAGGATACAATAGGATAGAGGATAGGATACGATAGAGGATTGGATAGGATACAGGATAGCATTCAGGATAGGATAGGATAGAGGATATTATAGGATAGACGATAGGATAGAATAGAGGATAGGATAGGATAGAAAATAGGATACGACAGAGGATAGGATAGGATAGAGGATATTATAGGATAGAGGATAGGATAGGATAGAGGATGGGATAGGATAGAGGATACAATATTATAGAGGATAGGATAGGATAGAGGATTGTATAGGATACAGGATTGCATTGAGGATAGGATAGGATAGAGGATAGGATAGAGGACAGGATAGAGGATAGGATAGAACGATAGTATAGAGGATAGGATAGAAGACAGGATAGAGGATTGGATAGGATAGAGGATATTTTAGGGTAGAGGATCGGATAGGATAGAGGATAGGATATGATAGAGGATAGGATAGGATAGAGAATAGGATAGGATATAGGATATTATAGGATAGAGGATAGGATATGATATATGATATTATAGGATGCAGGATTGGATACGATAGAGGATAGGATAGGGGATTGGATACGATAGAGGATAGGATATTATAGAGGATAGGATAGAGGATAGGATAGGATAGAGGATGGGATAGGATAGAGGATAGGGAAGAGGATGGGTAGAGGATTGGATAGGATAGAGGATATTGTATGATAGACATTATGATAGGATAGAGGATGGGATAGGATAGAGGATACAATAGGATAGAGGATAGGATAGGATAGAGGATAGGATAGGGTAGAGGATAGGATAGGATTGAGGATAGGATAGGATAGAGGATGGGATAGGGGATTGGATAGGATAAAGGATTGGATAGGATAGAGGATAGGATAGAGGATAGGATAGAGGATGGATAGGATAGAGGATTGGATAGAATAGAGGATATTATAGGATAGAGGATAGGATAGAGGTTTGGAATAGGATAGAGGATAGGATAGGGGATAGGATAGGATTAAGGATAGGATAGGATAGAGGATAGGATAGGATAGGATAGAGAATAGGATAGGATATATGATATTATAGGATAGAGGATATGATAGGATAGAGGATAGGATAGGATAGAGGATAGGATAGGATAGAGGATAGGATAGGATAGAGGATAGGTTAGGATAGAGGATTGGATAGGACAGAGGATAGGATAGAGGATAGGATAGAGGATTGGATAGGATTGAGTATATTATAGGATAGAAGATAGGATAGGATAGAGGATAGGATATGATAGAGGATAGGATAGGATAGACGATAGGATAGAATAAAGGATAGGATAGGATAGAAAATAGGATACGACAGAGGATAGGATAGGCTAGAGGATATTATAGGATGGAGGATAGGATAGGATAGAGGATGGGATAGGATAGAGAATCGGATAGGTTAGAGGATTGTATAGGATACAGGATTGCATTGAGGATAGGATAGAGGATAGGATAGAGGATAGGATAGAGGATAGGATACTATGGAGGATAGGTTAGGATAGAGGATTGGATTGCATTGAGGATAGGATAGGATAGAGGATAGGATAGAGGATTGGATAGGATAGAGGATATTATAGAATAGAGGAATGGATAGGACAGAGGATTGGATAGAATAGAGGGTATTATGGGATAGAGGATTGGATAAGATAGAGGATAGGATAGGATAGAAAATAGGATAGGATAGAGGATTGGATAGGATACAGGATAGCATTCAGGATAGGATAGGATAGAGGATATTATAGGATAGACGATAGGATAGGATAGAGGATAGGATAGGATAGAGGATGGGATAGGATAGAAGATACGATAGGATAGAGGATAGGATAGGATAGAGGATTGGATAGGATACAGGATTGCATTGAGGATAGGATAGGATAGAGGATAGGATAGAGGATAGGATAGAGGATTGGATAGGATATAGGATATTATAGAATAGTGGAATGGATAGGATAGAGGATTGGATAGAATAGAGTATATTATGGGATAGAGGATTGGATAGTATAGAGGATAGGATAGAGGATAGGATAGAGGATAGGATAGAGGATAGGATAGAGGATAGGATAGAGGATAGGATAGGATAGAGGATAGGATAGGATAGATGATAGGATAGGATAGAGGATAGGATAGGATAGAGGATATGATAGAATGGAGGATATTATGAGATAGAGGATTGGATAAGATAGAGTATTGGATAGGATACAGGATAGCATTCAGGATAGGATAGGATAGAGGATATTATAGGATAGACGATTGGATAGGATAGAGGATAGGATAGGATTGAGGATAGGATAGGATAGAGGATAGGATAGGATAGAGGATAGGATAGGATAGAGGATAGGATAGAGGATAGGATAGAGGATAGGATAGAGGATAGGATAGGATAGAGGATAGCATAGGATAGAGGATAGGATAGGATAGAGGATAGGATAGGATAGAGGATAGGATAGGATAGAGGATAGGATATGATAGAGGATAGGATAGGATAGAGGATACGATAGGATAGAGGATAGGATAGGATAGAGGATAGGATAGGACAAACGGTAGGATAGGATAGTGGATAGGATAGGCTAGAGGATAGGATAGGATAGGGGATAAGATAGGATAGAGGACAGGATAGGATAGAGGATAGGATAGGATAGAAAATAGAATAGGACAGAGGATAGGATACGACAGAGGATATTATAGGATAGAGGATAGGATAGGGGATTGGATAGGATACAGGATTGCATTGAGGATAGCATAGGATAGGGGATTGGATAGGATAGAGTATAGGATAGGATAGAGGATAGGATAGGATGGAGGATAGGATAGGAAAGAAGATAGGATAGGGGATTGCATAGGATACAGGATTGCATTGTGGATAGGATAGGATCGAGGATAGGATAGAGGATTGGATAGGATAGAGTATTGGATAGAATAGAGGATATTATAGGATAGAGGATTGGATAGGATAGAGAATCGGATAGGTTAGAGGATTGTATAGGATACAGGATTGCATTGAGGATAGGATAGAGGATAGGATAGAGGATAGGATAGAGGATAGGATACTATGGAGGATAGGTTAGGATAGAGGATTGGATTGCATTGAGGATAGGATAGGATAGAGGATAGGATAGAGGATTGGATAGGATAGAGGATATTATAGAATAGAGGAATGGATAGGACAGAGGATTGGATAGAATAGAGGGTATTATGGGATAGAGGATTGGATAAGATAGAGGATAGGATAGGATAGAAGATAGGATAGGATAGAGGATTGGATAGGATACAGGATAGCATTCAGGATAGGATAGGATAGAGGATATTATAGGATAGACGATAGGATAGGATAGAGGATAGGATAGGATAGAGGATGGGATAGGATAGAAGATACGATAGGATAGAGGATAGGATAGGATAGAGGATTGGATAGGATACAGGATTGCATTGAGGATAGGATAGGATAGAGGATAGGATAGAGGATAGGATAGAGGATTGGATAGGATATAGGATATTATAGAATAGTGGAATGGATAGGATAGAGGATTGGATAGAATAGAGTATATTATGGGATAGAGGATTGGATAGTATAGAGGATAGGATAGAGGATAGGATAGAGGATAGGATAGAGGATAGGATAGAGGATAGGATAGAGGATAGGATAGGATAGAGGATAGGATAGGATAGATGATAGGATAGGATAGAGGATAGGATAGGATAGAGGATATGATAGAATGGAGGATATTATGAGATAGAGGATTGGATAAGATAGAGTATTGGATAGGATACAGGATAGCATTCAGGATAGGATAGGATAGAGGATATTATAGGATAGACGATTGGATAGGATAGAGGATAGGATAGGATTGAGGATAGGATAGGATAGAGGATAGGATAGGATAGAGGATAGGATAGGATAGAGGATAGGATAGAGGATAGGATAGAGGATAGGATAGAGGATAGGATAGGATAGAGGATAGCATAGGATAGAGGATAGGATAGGATAGAGGATAGGATAGGATAGAGGATAGAATAGGATAGAGGATAGGATATGATAGAGGATAGGATAGGATAGAGGATACGATAGGATAGAGGATAGGATAGGATAGAGGATAGGATAGGACAAACGGTAGGATAGGATAGTGGATAGGATAGGCTAGAGGATAGGATAGGATAGGGGATAAGATAGGATAGAGGACAGGATAGGATAGAGGATAGGATAGGATAGAAAATAGAATAGGACAGAGGATAGGATACGACAGAGGATATTATAGGATAGAGGATAGGATAGGGGATTGGATAGGATACAGGATTGCATTGAGGATAGCATAGGATAGGGGATTGGATAGGATAGAGTATAGGATAGGATAGAGGATAGGATAGGATGGAGGATAGGATAGGAAAGAAGATAGGATAGGGGATTGCATAGGATACAGGATTGCATTGTGGATAGGATAGGATCGAGGATAGGATAGAGGATTGGATAGGATAGAGTATTGGATAGAATAGAGGATATTATAGGATAGAGGATTGGATAGGATAGAGAATACGATAGAGGATAGTATATAGTATAGGATAGAGGATAGGATAGAGGATAGGATAGAGGATAGGATAGAGGATTGGATTGTATAGAGGATATTATAGAATTGAGGAATGGATAGGGTAGAGGATTGGATAGGATAGAGGATTGGATAGGATAGAGGATAGGATAGGATAGGATAGAGGATGGGATAGGGGATTGGGTAGGATACAGGAGTGGATAGGATAGAGGATGTTATAGAATAGAGGATTGGATAGGATAGAGGATAGGATAGGATAGACGATAGGATAGAATAGAGGATAGGATAGGATAAAAAATAGGATACGACAGAGGATAGGATAGGATAGAGGATATTATATAATAGAGGATAGGATAGGATAGAGGATGGGATAGGATAGAGGATATTATAGGATAGAGGATAGGATAGGGGATTGGATAGGATACAGGATTGCATTGAGGATAGCACAGGATAGGGGATTGGATAGGATAGAGTATAGGATAGGATAGAGGATTGGATAGAATAGAGTATATTATGGGATAGAGGATTGGATATTATAGAGGATAGGATAGAGGATAGGATAGAGGATAGGATAGAGGATAGGATAGAGGATAGGATAGGATAGAGGATAGGATAGGATAGAGGATAGGATAGGATAGAGGATAGGATAGGATAGAGGATAGGATAGGATAGAGGATAGGATAGGATAGAGGATATTATAGGATAGACGATTGGATAGGATAGAGGATAGGATAGGATAGAGGATGGTATAGGATAGAGGATACGATAGGATAGATGATAGGATAGGATAGAGTGTAGGATAGGATACAGGATATTATAGGATATAGGATAGGATAGGATAGATGATAGGATACGTTAGAGAATGGGATAGGATAGAGGATACGATAGGATAGAGGATAGGATAGGATAGAGGATATGATAGAATAGAGGATATTATGGGCTAGAGGATTGGATAAGATAGAGGATAGGATAGGATAGAAAATAGAATAGGACAGAGTATAGGATACGATAGAGGATATTATAGGATAGAGAATACGATAGGGGATTGGATAGGATACAGGATTGCATTGAGGATAGCATATAATAGGGGATTGAATAGGATAGAGTATAGGATAGGATAGAGGATAGGATAGGATGGAGGATAGGATATGAAAGAAGAAAGGATAGGGGATTGCATAGGATACAGGATTGCATTGTGAATAGGATAGGATAGAGGATTGGATAGGATAGAGTATTGGATAGAATAGAGGATATTATAGGATAGAGGATTGGATAGGATAGAGGATACGATAGATGATAGTATAGAGGATAGGATAGAGGATAGGATAGAGGATTGGGTAGGATAGAGGATATTTTAGGATAGAGGATAGGATAGGATAGAGGATGTGATAGGCTAGAGGATATGATAGGCTAGAGGATAGGATAGGATAGGATAGGATAGAGGAAAGGATATGATAGAGGATAGGATACGATAGAGAATTGGATAGGATACAGGATTGTATTGAGGAAAGGATAGGATAGAGAATAGGATAGAGGATAGGATAGAGGATTGGATAGGAAACAGGATTGCATTGAGGATAGGATAGGATAGAGAATAGGATAGAGGATAGGATAGAGGATTGGATAGGATACAGGATTGGATAGAATAGAAGATATTATAGGATAGAGGATAGGATAGAGGATAGTGTAGAGGATTGGATACAGGATAGTATAGAGGATAGGATAGAGGATTGGATAGGTCAGAGGATATTTTAGGATAGAGGATAGTATAGGATAAGGGATAGGATAGGACAGAGGATAGGATAGGATAGAGTATAGGATAGGATACAGGATATTATAGGATATAGGATAGGATAGGATAGAGGATACGCTAGGATAGAGGATAGGATAGGATAGAGGATGGGATAGGATAGAAGATACGATAGGATAGAGGATAGGATAGGATAGAGGATTGGATAGGATACAGGATTGCATTGAGGATAGGATAGGATAGAGGATAGGATAGGTTAGAGGACAGGATAGGATAGGGAATAATATAGGATGGATGATAGGATACAGGATAGGATAGAGGATTGGATAGGATAGAGGATTGGATAGGATAGAGGATATTATAGGATAGAGGATATTATACGATAGAGGATAGGATTGAGGATAGGATAGGGGATTGGATAGGATAGAGCATAGGATAGGATAGAGGATAGGATAGGATAGAGGATAGAATAGGATAGAGGATAGGATAGGAAAGAGGATAGGATAGGATAGAGGATAGGATAGGATGGAGGATAGGATAGGATAGAGGATAGGATAGGATAGAGGATAGGATAGGACAGAGGATTGGATAGGATACAGGATAGCATTCAGGTTAGGATAGGATAGAGGATATTATAGGATAGACGTTTGGATAGGATAGAGGATAGGATAGGATTGAGGATAGGATAGGATAGAGGATAGGATAGAGGATAGCATAGAGGATTGGATAGGATAGAGGATAGCATAGAGGATTGGATAGGATAGAGGATATTATAGAATAGAGGAATGGATAGGATAGAGGATTGGATAGAATAGAGGATACTATGGGATAGAGGATTGGATAGGATAGAGGATAGGATAGGATAGAGGATAGGATAGGATAGAGGATAGGATAGAGGATTGGATTGGATAGAGGATATTATAGAATTGAGGAATGAATAGGATGGAGGGTTGGATAGAATAGAGGATATTATAGGATAGAGGTTTGGATAGGATAGAGGATAGGATAGGATAGAAGATTGGATAGGATACAGGATAGCATTGAGGATAGGATACAGGATAGCATTGAGGATAGGATAGGATAGAGGATAGGATAGGATAGAGGATAGGATAGGTTAGAGGATAGGATAGGATAGAGGATAGGATAGGATAGAGGATAGGATAGGATAGAGGATAGGATAGGATAGAGGATAGGATAGGATAGAGGATAGGATAGGATAGAGGATAGGATAGGATAGAGGATAGGATAGGATAGAGGATAGGATAGGATAGAGGATAGAATAGGATAGAGGATAGGATAGGAAAGAGGATAGGATAGGGTAGAGGATAGGATAGGATAGAGGGTAGGATAGGATAGAGGATACGATTGGATAGAGGATAGGATAGGATAGTGGATAGGATAGGACAAACGGTAGGATAGGATAGAGGATAGGATAGGATGGAGGATAGGATAGGAAAGAGGATAGGATAGGGGATTGAATAGGATACAGGATACGATAGGATAGACGATAGGATACGGGATTGAATAGGATAGAGGATGGGATAGGATAGAGGATACAATAGGATAGATGATAGGATAGGATAGAGTGTAGGATAGGATACAGGATATTATAGGATATAGGATAGGATAGGATAGATGATAGGATACGTTAGAGAATGGGATAGGATAGAGGATACGATAGGATAGAGGATAGGATAGGATAGAGGATATGATAGAATAGAGGATATTATGGGCTAGAGGATTGGATAAGATAGAGGATAGGATAGGATAGAAAATAGAATAGGACAGAGTATAGGATACGATAGAGGATATTATAGGATAGAGGATAGGATAGGGGATTGGATAGGATACAGGATTGCATTGAGGATAGCATAGGATAGGGGATTGGATAGGATAGAGTATAGGATAGGATAGAGGATTGGATAGAATAGAGTATATTATGGGATAGAGGATTGGATATTATAGAGGATAGGATAGAGGATAGGATAGAGGATAGGATAGAGGATAGGATAGAGGATAGGATAGGATAGAGGATAGGATAGGATAGAGGATAGGATAGGATAGAGGATAGGATAGGATAGAGGATAGGATAGGATAGAGGATATTATAGGATAGACGATTGGATAGGATAGAGGATAGGATAGGATAGAGGATGGTATAGGATAGAGGATACGATAGGATAGATGATAGGATAGGATAGAGTGTAGGATAGGATACAGGATATTATAGGATATAGGATAGGATAGGATAGATGATAGGATACGTTAGAGAATGGGATAGGATAGAGGATACGATAGGATAGAGGATAGGATAGGATAGAGGATATGATAGAATAGAGGATATTATGGGCTAGAGGATTGGATAAGATAGAGGATAGGATAGGATAGAGGATGGGATAGGATAGAGGATACAATAGGATAGAGGATAGGATAGGATAGAGGATTGGATAGGATACAGGATTGCATTGAGGATAGGATAGGATAGAGGATATGATAGAATAGAGGATATTATGGGATAGAGGATTGGATAAGATAGAGTATTGGATAGGATACAGGATAGCATTCAGGATAGGATAGGATAGAGGATATTATAGGATAGACGATTGGATAGGATAGAGGATAGGATAGGATTGAGGATAGGATAGGATAGAGGATATTATAGGATAAAGGATAGGATAGGATAGAGGATGGGATAGGATAGAGGATAAAATAGGATAGAGAATAGGATAGGTTAGAGGATTGTATACGATACAGGATTGCATTGAGGATAGGATAGGATAGTGGATAGCATAGAGGATAGGATAGAGGATTGGATAGGATAGAGGATTGGATAGGATAGAGGATAGGATAGAGGATAGTATAGACGATAGGATAGAGGACAGGATAGAGGATTGAATAGTATAGAGGATATTTTAGGGTAGAGGATAGGATAGGATAGAGGATAGGATAGGATAGAGGATAGGATAGGATAGAGGATAGGATAGGATAGAGGATAGGATAGGATAGAGGATAGGATAGAGGATAGTATAGACGATAGGATAGAGGACAGGATAGAGGATTGAATAGTATAGAGGATATTTTAGGGCAGAGGATAGGATAGGATAGAGGATAGGATAGGATAGAGTATAGGATAGGATAGAGGATAGGATAGGATAGAGGATAGGATAGGATAGAGGATAGGATAGAGGATTGGATAGGATATAGGATATTATAGAATAGAGGAATGGATAGGATAGAGGATTGGATAGAATAGAGGATATTATGGGATAGAGGATTGGACAAGATAGAGGATTGGATAGGATACAGGATAGCATTCAGGATAGGATAGGATAGAGAATAGGATACGATATATGATATTATAGCATAGAGGATAGGATAGGATAGAGGATAGGATAGAGGATTGGATTGGATAGAGGATATTATAGAATTGAGGAATGGATAGGATAGAGGATTGGATAGGATAGAGGATAGGATAGGATAGAGGATGGGATAGGATAGAGGATGGGATAGGGGATTGTGTAGGATATAGGATTGGATAGGATAGAGGATGTTATAGAATAGAGGATTGGATAGGATAGAGGATTGGATAGAATAGATTATATTATAGGATAGAGTATAGGATAGGATAGAGGATAGGATAGGATAGAGGATTGGATAGGATACAGGATAGCATTCAGGATAGGATAGGATAGAGGATATTATAGGATAGACGATAGGATAGAATAGAGGATAGGATAGGATAGAAAATAGGATAAACAGAGGATAGGATAGGATAGAGGATATTATATAATAGAGGATAGGATAGGATAGAGGATGGGATAGGATAGAGGATACAATGGGATAGAGGATAGGATAGGATAGAGGATAGGATAGGCTAGTGGACAGGATAGGATAGGATAGGATAGAGGATAGGATATGATAGAGGATAGGATAGGATAGAGAATAGGATAGGATATATGATATTATAGGATAAAGGATAGGATAGGATAGAGGATGGGATATGATAGAAGATACGATAGGATAGAGGATAGGATAGGATAGAGGATTGGATAGGATAGAGGATAGGATAGGGTAGAGGATAGGATAGGATAGAGAACAGGATAGGAAAGAGGATAGGATAGGATAGAAAATAGGATACGACAGAGGATAGGATAGGATAGAGGATATTATAGGATAGAGGATAGGATGGGATAGAGGATGGGATAGGATAGAGGATACAATAGGATAGAGGATAGGATAGGATAGAGGATAGGATAGGATAGAGAACAGGATAGGAAAGAGGATAGGATAGGATAGAAAATAGGATACGACAGAGGATAGGATAGTATAGAGGATATTATAGGATAGAGGATAGGATAGGATAGAGGATGGGATAGGATAGAGGATACAATAGGATAGAGCATAGGATAAGATAGAGGATTGGATAGGATACAGGATTGCATTGAGGATAGGATAGGATAGAGGATATTATAGGATAGAGGATAGGATAGGCTAATGGACAGGATAGGATAGGATAGGATAGAGGATAGGATATGATAGAGGATACGATAGGATAGAGAATAGGATAGGATATATGATATTATAGGATAGAGGATAGGATATGATATATGATATTATAGGATACAGGATTGGATACGATAGAGGATAGGATAGGGGATTGGATACGATAGAGGATAGGATAGAATAGAGGATAGGATAGAGGATAGGATAGGATAGAGGATGGGATAGGATAGAGGATACGGTAGGATAGAGGATAGGATAGGATAGAGGATTGGATAGGGTACAGGATTGCATTGAGAATAGGATAGGATAGAGGATAGGATAGGATAGAGGATAGGATAGGACAAACGGTAGTATAGGATAGAGGATAGGATAGGATAGGATAGGATAGGATAGGATAGGGGATAGGATAGGATTCAGGATAGGATAGGGGTTTGGATAGGATAGAGGATAGGATATAATAGGATATGATAGGATATGGTATAGGAGACGATTCAGGATAGGATAGGGGCTTGGATAGGAAAGAGGATTGGAATAGGATAGAGGATAGGATAGGATAGGGGATAGGATAGGATTGAGGATAGGATAGGATAGAGGATAGGGTAGAGGATAGGATAGGATTGAGGATAGGATAGGATAGAGGATGGGATAGGGGATTGGATAGGATGAAGGATTGGATACGATAGAGGATAGGATAGGGGATTGGATACGATAGACGATAGGAGAGGATAGAGGATAGGATAGAGGATAGGATAGAGGATAGGATAGAGGATAGGATAGAGGATGGATAGGATAGAGGATTGGATAGAATAGAGTATATTATAGGATAGAGGAGAGGATAGAGGATTGGAATAGGATAGAGGATAGGATAGGGGATAGGATAGGATTGAGGATAGGATAGGATAGAGGATAGGATAGGATAGAGGATAGGATAGGATAGAGGATAGGATAGGATAGAGAATAGGATAGGATATATGATATTATAGGATAGAGGATATGATAGGATAGAGGATAGGATAGGATAGAGGATAGGATAGGATAGAGGATAGGATAGGATAGAGGATAGGATAGGATAGAGGATAGGATAGGATAGAGGATAGGATAGAGGATTGGATAGGATTGAGGATATTATAGGATAGAGGAATGGATAGGATAGAGGATTGGATAGAATAGAGAATATTATGGGATAGAGGATTGGATAAGATAGAGGATTGGATAGGATACAGGATAGCATTCAAGATAGGATAGGATAGAGAATAGGATACGATATATGATATTATAGAATAGAGGATAGGATAGGATAGAGGATAGGATACTATGGAGGATAGAATAGGATAGAGGATTGGATTGCATTGAGGATAGGATAGGATAGAGGATAGGATAGAGGATTGGATTGCATTGAGGATAGGATAGGATAGAGGATAGGATAGAGGATTGGATAGGATATAGGATATTATAGAATAGTGGAATGGATAGGATAGAGGATTGGATAGAATAGAGGATATTATGGGATAGAGGATTGGATAAGATAGAGGATTGGATAGGATACAGGATAGCATTCAGGATAGGATAGGATGGAGGATATTATAGGATAGACGATTGGATAGGATAGAGGATAGGATAGGATAGAGGATGGGATAGGATAGAAGATACGATAGGATAGAGGATAGGATAGGATAGAGGATTGGATAGGATAGAGGATAGGATAGGGTAGAGGATAGGATAGGATAGAGAACAGGATAGGAAAGAGGATAGGATAGGATAGAAAATAGGATACGACAGAGGATAGGATAGGATAGAGGATATTATAGGATAGAGGATAGGATGGGATAGAGGATGGGATAGGATAGAGGATACAATAGGATAGAGGATAGGATAGGATAGAGGATAGGATAGGATAGAGAACAGGATAGGAAAGAGGATAGGATAGGATAGAAAATAGGATACGACAGAGGATAGGATAGTATAGAGGATATTATAGGATAGAGGATAGGATAGGATAGAGGATGGGATAGGATAGAGGATACAATAGGATAGAGCATAGGATAAGATACAGGATTGGATAGGATACAGGATTGCATTGAGGATAGGATAGGATAGAGGATATTATAGGATAGAGGATAGGATAGGCTAATGGACAGGATAGGATAGGATAGGATAGAGGATAGGATATGATAGAGGATACGATAGGATAGAGAATAGGATAGGATATATGATATTATAGGATAGAGGATAGGATATGATATATGATATTATAGGATACAGGATTGGATACGATAGAGGATAGGATAGGGGATTGGATACGATAGAGGATAGGATAGAATAGAGGATAGGATAGAGGATAGGATAGGATAGAGGATGGGATAGGATAGAGGATACGGTAGGATAGAGGATAGGATAGGATAGAGGATTGGATAGGGTACAGGATTGCATTGAGAATAGGATAGGATAGAGGATAGGATAGGACAAACGGTAGTATAGGATAGAGGATAGGATAGGATAGGATAGGGGATAGGATAGGATTCAGGATAGGATAGGGGTTTATATAGGATAGAGGATAGGATATAATAGGATATGATAGGATATGGTATAGGAGACGATTCAGGATAGGATAGGGGCTTGGATAGGAAAGAGGATTGGAATAGGATAGAGGATAGGATAGGATAGGGGATAGGATAGGATTGAGGATAGGATAGGATAGAGGATAGGGTAGAGGATAGGATAGGATTGAGGATAGGATAGGATAGAGGATGGGATAGGGGATTGGATAGGATGAAGGATTGGATACGATTGAGGATAGGATAGGGGGTTGGATACGATAGACGATAGGAGAGGATAGAGGATAGGATAGAGGATAGGATAGAGGATAGGATAGAGGATAGGATAGAGGATGGATAGGATAGAGGATTGGATAGAATAGAGGATATTATAGGATAGAGGAGAGGATAGAGGATTGGAATAGGATAGAGGATAGGATAGGGGATAGGATAGGATTGAGGATAGGATAGGATAGAGGATAGGATAGGATAGAGGATAGGATAGGATAGAGAATAGGATAGGATATATGATATTATAGGATAGAGGATATGATAGGATAGAGGATAGGATAGGATAGAGGATAGGATAGGATAGAGGATAGGATAGGATAGAGGATAGGATAGGATAGAGGATAGGATAGGATAGAGGATAGGATAGGATAGAGGATAGGATAGGATAGAGGATAGGATAGGATAGAGGATAGGATAGAGGATTGGATAGGATTGAGGATATTATAGGATAGAGGATAGGATAGAGGATTGGATAGGATAGAGGATATTATAGAATAGAGGAATGGATAGGATAGAGGATTGGATAGAATAGAGAATATTATGGGATAGAGGATTGGATAAGATAGAGGATTGGTTAGGATACAGGATAGCATTCAGGATAGGATAGGATAGAGAATAGGATACGATATATGATATTATAGCATAGAGGATAGGATAGGATAGAGGATAGGATACTATGGAGGATAGGATAGGATAGAGGATTGGATTGCATTGAGGATAGGATAGGATAGAGGATAGGATAGAGGATTGGATAGGATAGAGGATATTATAGAATAGTGGAATGGATAGGATAGAGGATTGGATAGAATAGAGGATATTATGGGATAGAGGATTGGATAAGATAGAGGATTGGATAGGATACAGGATAGCATTCAGGATAGGATAGGATGGAGGATATTATAGGATAGACGATTGGATAGGATAGAGGATAGGATAGGGTAGAGGATACAATAGGATAGAGGATAGGATAGGATAGAGGATAGGATAGGATAGAGAACAGGATAGGAAAGAGGATAGGATAGGATAGAAAATAGGATACGACAGAGGATAGGATAGTATAGAGGATATTATAGGGTAGAGGATAGGATAGGATAGAGGATGGGATAGGATAGAGGATACAATAGGATAGAGGATAGAATAGGATAGAGGATTGGATAGGATACAGGATTGCATTGAGGATAGGGTAGGATAGAGGATAGGATAGAGGATAGCATAGAGGATTGGATAGGATAGAGGATATTATAGAATAGGGGAATGGATAGGATAGAGGATTGGATAGAATACAGGATATTATGGGGTAGAGGTTTGGATAGGATAGAGGATAGGATAGGATAGAGGATAGGATAGGATAGAGGATATTATAGGATAGAGGATAGGATGGGATAGAGGATGGGATAGGATAGAGGATACAATAGGATAGAGGATAGGATAGGATAGAGGATAGGATAGGATAGAGAACAGGATAGGAAAGAGGATAGGATAGGATAGAAAATAGGATACGACAGAGGATAGGATAGTATAGAGGATATTATAGGGTAGAGGATAGGATAGGATAGAGGATGGGATAGGATAGAGGATACAATAGGATAGAGGATAGGATAGGATAGAGGATTGGATAGGATACAGGATTGCATTGAGGATAGGATAGGATAGAGGATATTATAGGATAGAGGATAGGATAGGCTAATGGACAGGATAGGATAGGATAGGATAGAGGATAGGATATGATAGAGGATACGATAGGATAGAGAATAGGATAGGATATATGATAGTATAGGATAGAGGATAGGATATGATATATGATATTATAGGATACAGGATTGGATACGATAGAGGATAGGTTAGGGGATTGGATACGATAGAGGATAGGATAGGATAGAGGATAGGATAGAGGATAGGATAGGATAGAGGATGGGATAGGATAGAGGATACGATAGGATAGAGGAGAGGATAGGATAGAGGATTGGATAGGGTTCAGGATTGCATTGAGAATAGGTTAGGATAGAGGATAGGATAGGATAGAGGATAGGATAGGACAAACGGTAGTATAGGATAGAGGATAGGATAGGATAGGATAGGATAGGATAGGATAGGGGATAGGATAGGATTCAGGATAGGATAGGGGTTTGGATAGGATAGAGGATTGGAATAGGATAGAGGATAGGATAGGATAGGATATGATAGGATATGGTATAGGAGACGATTCAGGATAGGATAGGGGCTTGGATAGGAAAGAGGATTGGAATAGGATAGAGGATAGGATAGGATAGGGGATAGGATAGGATTGAGGATAGGATAGGATAGAGGATAGGGTAGAGGATAGGATAGGATTGAGGATAGGATAGGATAGAGGATGGGATAGGGGATTGGATAGGATGAAGGATTGGATACGATAGAGGATAGGATAGGGGATTGGATACGATAGAGGATAGGAGAGGATAGAGGATAGGATAGAGGATAGGATAGAGGACAGGATAGAGGATAGGATAGAGGATGGATAGGATAGAGGATTGGATAGAATAGAGGATATTATAGTATAGAGGAGAGGAAAGAGGATTGGAATAGGATAGAGGATAGGATATGGGATAGGATAGGATTGAGGATAGGATAGGATAGAGGATAGGATAGGATAGAGGATAGGATAGGATAGAGGATAGGATAGGATAGAGAATAGGATAGGATATATGATATTATAGGATAGAGGATATGATAGGATAGAGGATAGGATAGGATAGAGGATAGGATAGGATAGAGGATAGGATAGGATAGAGGATAGGATAGGATAGAGAATAGGATAGGATATATGATATTATAGGATAGAGGATATGATAGGATAGAGGATAGGATAGGATAGAGGATAGGATAGGCTAGAGGATAGGATAGGATAGAGGATAGGATAGAGGATAGGATAGAGGATTGGATAGGATTGAGGATATTATAGGATAGAGGATAGGATAGGATAGAGGATAGGATAGAGGATTGGATAGGATAGAGGATATTATAGAATAGAGGAATGGATAGGATAGAGGATTGGATAGAATAGAGAATATTATGGGATAGAGGATTGGATAAGATAGAGGATTGGATAGGATACAGGATAGCATTCAGGATAGGATAGGATAGAGAATAGGATACGATATATGATATTATAGCATAGAGGATAGGATAGGATAGAGGATAAGATAGAGGATTGGATTGGATAGAGGATATTATAGAATTGAGGAATGGATAGGATAGAGGATTGGATAGGATAGAGGATAGGATAGGATAGAGGATGGGATAGGATAGAAAATAGGGTAAACAGAGGATAGGATAGGATAGAGGATATTATATAATAGAGGATAGGATAGGATAGAGGATGGGATAGGATAGAGGATACAATAGGATAGAGGATAGGATAGGATAGAGGATTGGATAGGATACAGGATTGCATTGAGGATAGGATAGGATAGAGGATATGATAGAATAGAGGATATTATGGGATAGAGGATTGGATAAGATAGAGTATTGGATAGGATACAGGATAGCATTCAGGATAGGATAGGATAGAGGATATTATAGGATAGACGATTGGATAGGATAGAGGATAGGATAGGATTGAGGATAGGATAGGATAGAGGATATTATAGGATAAAGGATAGGATAGGATAGAGGATGGGATAGGATAGAGGATAAAATAGGATAGAGAATAGGATAGGTTAGAGGATTGTATACGATACAGGATTGCATTGAGGATAGGATAGGATAGTGGATAGCATAGAGGATAGGATAGAGGATTGGATAGGATAGAGGATTGGATAGGATAGAGGATAGGATAGAGGATAGTATAGACGATAGGATAGAGGACAGGATAGAGGATTGAATAGTATAGAGGATATTTTAGGGTAGAGGATAGGATAGGATAGAGGATAGGATAGGATAGGATAGGATAGGATAGGATAGGGGATAGGATAGGATTCAGGATAGGATAGGGGTTTGGATAGGATAGAGGATTGGAATAGGATAGAGGATAGGATAGGATAGGATATGATAGGATATGGGATAGGAGACGATTCAGGATAGGATAGGGGATTGGATAGGAAAGAGGATTGGAATAGGATAGAGGATAGGATAGGATAGGGGATAGGATAGGATTGAGGATAGGATAGGATAGAGGATAGGATAGGATAGAGGATAGGATAGAGGATAGGATAGAGGATTGGATAGGATCGAGGATATTATAGGATAGAGGATAGGATAGGATAGAGGATAGGATAGAGGATTGGATAGGATAGAGGATATTATAGAATAGAGGAATGGATAGGATAGAGGATTGGATAGAATAGAGAATATTATGGGATAGAGGATTGGATAAGATAGAGGATTGGATAGGATACAGGATAGCATTCAGGATAGGATAGGATAGAGAATAGGATACGATATATGATATTATAGCATAGAGGATAGGATAGGATAGAGGATAGGATAGAGGATTGGATTGGATAGAGGATATTATATAATAGAGGATAGGATAGGATAGAGGATGGGATAGGATAGAGGATACAATAGGATAGAGGATAGGATAGGATAGAGGATTGGATAGGATACAGGATTGCATTGAGGATAGGATAGGATAGAGGATATGATAGAATAGAGGATATTATGGGATAGAGGATTGGATAAGATAGAGTATTGGATAGGATACAGGATAGCATTCAGGATAGGATAGGATAGAGGATATTATAGGATAGACGATTGGATAGGATAGGGGATAGGATAGGATTGAGGATAGGATAGGATAGAGGATATTATAGGATAAAGGATAGGATAGGATAGAGGATGGGATAGGATAGAGGATAAAATAGGATAGAGAATAGGATAGGTTAGAGGATTGTATACGATACAGGATTGCATTGAGGATAGGATAGGATAGTGGATAGCATAGAGGATAGGATAGAGGATTGGATAGGATAGAGGATTGGATAGGATAGAGGATAGGATAGAGGATAGTATAGACGATAGGATAGAGGACAGGATAGAGGATTGAATAGTATAGAGGATATTTTAGGGTAGAGGATAGGATAGGATAGAGGATAGGATAGGATAGAGGATAGGATAGGATAGAGGATAGGATAGGATAGAGGATAGGATAGGATAGAGGATAGGATAGGATAGAGGATAGGATAGGATAGAGGATAGGATAGGA
This sequence comes from Halictus rubicundus, assembly GCF_050948215.1. NCBI lineage: Eukaryota > Metazoa > Arthropoda > Insecta > Hymenoptera > Halictidae > Halictus > Halictus rubicundus. The sequence goes on along the minus strand of NW_027488839.1, from coordinate 118,140 downwards.
TAGAGGATAGGATAGAGGATAGTATAGACGATAGGATAGAGGACAGGATAGAGGATTGAATAGTATAGAGGATATTTTAGGGCAGAGGATAGGATAGGATAGAGGATAGGATAGGATAGAGTATAGGATAGGATAGAGGATAGGATAGGATAGAGGATAGGATAGGATAGAGGATAGGATAGAGGATTGGATAGGATATAGGATATTATAGAATAGAGGAATGGATAGGATAGAGGATTGGATAGAATAGAGGATATTATGGGATAGAGGATTGGACAAGATAGAGGATTGGATAGGATACAGGATAGCATTCAGGATAGGATAGGATAGAGAATAGGATACGATATATGATATTATAGCATAGAGGATAGGATAGGATAGAGGATAGGATAGAGGATTGGATTGGATAGAGGATATTATAGAATTGAGGAATGGATAGGATAGAGGATTGGATAGGATAGAGGATAGGATAGGATAGAGGATGGGATAGGATAGAGGATGGGATAGAGGATTGTGTAGGATACAGGATTGGATAGGATAGAGGATGTTATAGAATAGAGGATTGGATAGGATAGAGGATTGGATAGAATAGATTATATTATAGGATAGAGTATAGGATAGTATAGAGGATAGGATAGGATAGAGGATTGGATAGGATACAGGATAGCATTCAGGATAGGATAGGATAGAGGATATTATAGGATAGACGATAGGATAGAATAGAGGATAGGATAGGATAGAAAATAGGATAAACAGAGTATAGGATAGGATAGAGGATATTATATAATAGAGGATAGGATAGGATAGAGGATGGGATAGGATAGAGGATACAATGGGATAGAGGATAGGATAGGATAGAGGATAGGATAGGCTAGTGGACAGGATAGGATAGGATAGGATAGAGGGTAGGATATGATAGAGGATAGGATAGGATAGAGAATAGGATAGGATATATGATATTATAGGATAAAGGATAGGATAGGATAGAGGATAGGATATGATATATGATATTATAGGATACAGGATTGGATACGATAGAGGATAGGATAGGGGATTGGATACGATAGAGGATAGGATAGGATAGAGGATAGGATAGAGGATAGGATAGGATAGAGGATGTGATAGGATAGAGGATAGGGAAGAGGATAGGATAGAGGATTGGATAGGATAGAGTATATTGTATGATAGACATTATGATAGGATAGAGGATGGGATAGGATAGAGGATAGGATAGGATAGAGGATAGGATAGGGTAGAGGATAGGATAGGATTGAGGATAGGATAGGATAGAGGATAGGATAGGATAGAGAATAGGATAGGATATATGATATTATAGGATAGAGGATATGATAGGATAGAGGATAGGGTAGGATAGAGTATAGGATAGGATAGAGGATAGGATAGGATTGAGGATAGGATAGGATAGAGGATAGGATAGGATAGAGAATAGGATAGGATATATGATATTATAGGATAGAGGATATGATAGGATAGAGGATAGGATAGGATAGAGGATAGGATAGGATAGAGGATTGGATAGGATAGAGGATAGGATAGGATAGAGGACAGGATAGGATAGTGGATAATATGGGATGGATGATAGGATAGAGGATTGGATAGGATAGAAGATATTATAGAATAGAGGAATGGATAGGATAGAGGATTGGATAGAATAGAGGATATTATAGGATAGAGGATTGGATAGGATAGGGGATAGGACAGGGGATTGGATACGATAGAGGATAGGAGAGGATAGAGGATAGGATATGATAGAGGATAGGATAGGATAGAGAATAGGATAGGGTATATGATATTATAGGATAGAGGATAGGATAGGATAGAGGATAGGATATGATATATGATATTATAGGATACAGGATTGGATACGATAGAGGATAGGATAGGGGATTGGATACGATAGAGGAAAGGATAGGATAGAGGATAGGATAGAGGATAGGATAGGATAGAGGATGTGATAGGATGGAGGATAGGGAAGAGGATAGGATAGAGGATTGGATAGGGTAGAGGATATTGTATGATAGACATTATGATAGGATAGAGGATGGGATAGGATAGATGATACAATAGGATAGAAGATAGGATAGGATAGAGGATAGGATAGGGTAGAGGATAGGATAGGATTGAGGATAGGATAGGATAGAGGATGGGATAGGGGATTGGATAGGATAATGGATTGGATAGGATACAGGATAGGATAGAGGATAGGATAGAGGATGGATAGGATAGAGGATTGGATAGAATAGAGGATATTATAGGATAGACGATAGGATAGAATAGAGGATAGGATAGGATAGAAAATAGGATACGACAGAGGATAGGATAGGATAGAGGATATTATAGGATAGAGGATAGGATAGGATAGAGGATGGGATAGGATAGAGGATAAAATAGGATAGAGAATAGGATAGGTTAGAGGATTGTATAGGATACAGGATTGCATTGAGGATAGGATAGGATAGAGGATAGGATAGAGGATAGGATAGAGGATAGGATAGAGGATTGGATAGGATAGAGGATAGGATAGAGGATAGGATATGATAGAGGATTGGATAGGATAGAGGATAGGATAGGCTAGTGGATAGGATAGGATAAAATAGGATAGAGAATAGGATAGGTTAGAGGATTGTATAGGATACAGGATTGCATTGAGGATAGGATAGGATAGAGGATAGGATAGAGGATAGGATAGAGGATAGGATATAATAGAGGATAGGATAGAGGATAGTATAGAGGATAGGATAGAGGACAGGATAGAGGATTTAATAGGATAGAGGATAGTTTAGGGTAGAGGATAGGATTGGATAGAGGATAGGATAGGATAGAGGATAGGATAGGCTAGTGGATAGGATAGGATAGGATAGGATAGAGGATAGGATATGATAGAGGATTGGATAGGATAGAGGATGGGATAGGATAGAGGATATTATAGGATAGACGATTGGATAGGATAGAGGATAGGATAGGATTGAGGATAGTATAGGATAGAGGATAGGATAGGATAGAGGATAGGATAGGCTAGAGGATAGGATAGGATAGAGGATAGGGTAGGATATATGATATTATAGGATAGAGGATAGGATAGGATAGAGTATAGGATAGAGGATTGGATTGGATAGAGGATATTATAGAATTGAGGAATGGATAGGATAGAGGATTGGATAGGATAGAGGATGGGATAGGATAGAGGATGGGATAGGATAGAGGATGGGATAGGGGATTGGATAGGAAACAGGATTGGATAGGATAGAGGATGTTATAGAATAGAGGATTGGATAGGATAGAGGATTGGATAGAATAGATTATATTAGAGGATAGAGGATATGATAGAATAGAAGATATTATGGGATAGAGGATTGGATAAGATAGAGTATTGGATAGGATACAGGATAGCATTCAGGATAGGATAGGATAGAGGATATTATAGGATAGACGATTGGATAGGATAGACGATAGGATAGGATAGAGGATATTATAGGATAGAGGATAGGATAGGATAGAGGATGGGATAGGATAGAGGATACAATAGGATAGAGGATAGGATAGGATAGAGGATTGGATAGGATACAGGATTGCATTGAGGATAGGATAGGATAGAGGATATGATAGAATAGAGGATATTATAGGATAGAGGATTGGATAAGATAGAGTATTGGATAGGATACAGGATAGCATTCAGGATAGGATAGGATAGAGGATATTATAGGATAGACGATTGGATAGGATAGAGGATAGGATAGGATTGAGTATAGGATAGGATAGAGGATAGGATAGGATAGAGGATATGTTAGGATAGAGGATAGGATAGGATAGAGGATGGGATAGGATAGAGGATGGGATAGAGGATTGGATAGGATACATGATTGGATAGGATAGAGGATGTTATAGAATAGAGGATTGGATAGGATAGAGGATTGGATAGAATAGATTTTATTATAGGATAGAGGATAGGATAGGATAGAGGATTGGATAGGATAGAGGATATTATAGAATTGAGGAATGGATAGGATAGAGGATTGGATAGGATAGAGGATGGGATAGGATAGAGGATGGGATAGGATAGAGGATGGGATAGGATACAGGATAACATTGAGGATCGGATAGGATAGAGGATATTATAGGATAGACGATGGGATAGAATAAAGGATAGCATAGGATAGAAAATAGGATACGACAGAGGTTAGGATAGGCTAGAGGATATTATAGGATAGAGGATAGGATAGGATAGAGAATAGAATAGGTTAGAGGATTGTATAGGATACAGGATTGCATTGAGGATAGGATAGGATAGAGGTTAGGATAGAGGATTGGATAGGATAGAGGATAGGATAGAGGATAGTATAGAGGATAGGATAGAGGACAGGATAGAGGATAGGATAGAGGATAGTATAGAAGATAGGATAGAAGACAGGATAGAGGATTGGATAGGATAGAGGATATTTTAGGGTAGAGGATAGGATAGGATAGAGGATAGGATAGGACAGAGGATAGGATAGGCTAGTGGATAGGATAGGATAGGATAGGATAGGATAGAGGATAGGATATGATAGAGGATAGGATAGGATAGAGGATAGGATAGAGGATAGGATACTATGGAGGATAGGATATGATAGAGGATTGGATTGCATTGAGGACAGGATAGGATAGAGGATAGGATAGAGGATTGAATAGGATAGAGGATATTATAGAATAGTGGAATGGATAGGATAGAGGATTGGATAGAATACAGGATATTATGGGATAGAGGATTGGATAAGATAGAGGATTGGATAGGATACAGGATAGCATTCAGGATAGGATAGGATAGAGGATATTATAGGATAGACGATTGGATAGGATAGAGGATAGGATAGGATAGAGGAAGGGATAGGGTAGAAGATACGATAGGATAGAGGATAGGATAGGATAGAGGATAGAATAGGATAGAGGATAGGATAGGATAGAGGATGGGATAGGATAGAGGATGGGATAGGATAGAGGATAAAATAGGATAGAGAATAGGATAGGTTAGAGGATTGTATAGGATACAGGATTGCATTGAGGATAGGATAGGATAGAGGATAGGATAGAGGATAGGATAGAGGATTGGATAGGATAGAGGATTGGATAGGATAGAGGATAGGATAGAGGATAGTATAGACGATAGGATAGAGGACAGGATAGAGGATTGAATAGTATAGAGGATATTTTAGGGTAGAGGATAGGATAGGATAGAGGATAGGATAGGATAGAGGATGGGATAGGATAGAGGATAGGATAGGATAGAGGATAGGATAGAGGATTGGATAGGATAGAGGATATTATAGAATAGAGGAATGGATAGGATTGAGGATATTATGGGGTAGAGGATTGGATAAGATAGAGGATTGGATAGGATACAGGATAGCATTCAGGATAGGATAAGATAGAGAATAGGATACGATATATGATATTATAGCATAGAGGATAGGATAGGATAGAGGATAGGATAGAGGATTGGATTGGATAGAGGATATTATAGAATTGAGGAATGGATAGGATAGAGGATTGGATAGGATAGAGGATAGGATAGGATAGAGGATGGGATAGGATAGAGGATGGGATAGGGGATTGGGTAGGATACAGGATTGGATAGGATAGAGGATGATATAGAATAGAGGATTGGATAGGATAGAGGATTGGATAGAATAGATTATATTATAGGATAGAGTATAGGATAGGATAGAGGATAGGATAGGATAGAGGATTGGATAGGATACAGGATAGCATTCAGGATAGGATAGGATAGAGGATATTATAGGATAGACGATAGGATAGAATAGAGGATAGGATAGGATAGAAAATAGGATAAACAGAGGATAGGATAGGATAGAGGATAGGATAGGCTAGTGGACAGGATTGGATAGGATAGGATAGAGGATAGGATATGATATAGGATAGGATAGGATAGAGAATAGGATAGGATATATGATATTATAGGATAGAGGATAGGATAGGATAGAGGATAGGATATGATATATGATATTATAGGATACAGGATTGGATACGATTGAGGATATTGTATGATAGACTTTATGATAGGATAGAGGATCTAATAGGATAGAGGATACAATAGGATAGAGGATAGGATAGCATAGAGGATAGGATAGGGTAGAGGATAGGATAGGATTGAGGATAGGATAGGATAGAGGATGGGATAGGGGATTGGATAGGATAAAGGATTGGATAGGATAGAGGATAGGATAGAGGATAGGATAGAGGATAGGATAGAGGATGGATAGGATAGAGGATTGGATAGAATAGAGGATATTATAGGATAGACGATTGGATAGGATAGAGGATAGGATAGGATTGAGTATAGGATAGGATAGAGGATAGGATAGGATAGAGGATATGTTAGGATAGAGGATAGGATAGGATAGAGGATGGGATAGGATAGAGGATGGGATAGAGGATTGGATAGGATACATGATTGGATAGGATAGAGGATGTTATAGAATAGAGGATTGGATAGGATAGAGGATTGGATAGAATAGATTTTATTATAGGATAGAGGATAGGATAGGATAGAGGATTGGATAGGATAGAGGATATTATAGAATTGAGGAATGGATAGGATAGAGGATTGGATAGGATAGAGGATGGGATAGGATAGAGGATGGGATAGGATAGAGGATGGGATAGGATACAGGATAACATTGAGGATCGGATAGGATAGAGGATATTATAGGATAGACGATGGGATAGAATAAAGGATAGCATAGGATAGAAAATAGGATACGACAGAGGTTAGGATAGGCTAGAGGATATTATAGGATAGAGGATTGGATAGGATAGAGGATAGGATAGGATAGAGGATGGGATAGGATAGAGGATGGGATAGGGGATTGGGTAGGATACAGGATTGGATAGGATAGAGGATGATATAGAATAGAGGATTGGATAGGATAGAGGATTGGATAGAATAGATTATATTATAGGATAGAGTATAGGATAGGATAGAGGATAGGATAGGATAGAGGATTGGATAGGATACAGGATAGCATTCAGGATAGGATAGGATAGAGGATATTATAGGATAGACGATAGGATAGAATAGAGGATAGGATAGGATAGAAAATAGGATAAACAGAGGATAGGATAGGATAGAGGATAGGATAGGCTAGTGGACAGGATTGGATAGGATAGGATAGAGGATAGGATATGATATAGGATAGGATAGGATAGAGAATAGGATAGGATATATGATATTATAGGATAGAGGATAGGATAGGATAGAGGATAGGATATGATATATGATATTATAGGATACAGGATTGGATACGATTGAGGATATTGTATGATAGACTTTATGATAGGATAGAGGATCTAATAGGATAGAGGATACAATAGGATAGAGGATAGGATAGCATAGAGGATAGGATAGGGTAGAGGATAGGATAGGATTGAGGATAGGATAGGATAGAGGATGGGATAGGGGATTGGATAGGATAAAGGATTGGATAGGATAGAGGATAGGGTAGAGGATAGGATAGAGGATAGGATAGAGGATGGATAGGATAGAGGATTGGATAGAATAGAGGATATTATAGGATAGAGGATAGGATAGAGGTTTGGAATAGGATAGAGGGTAGGATAGGATAGGAAAGGATAGGATAGGGGATAGGATAGGATACAGGATAGCATTCAGGATAGGATAGGATAGAGGATATTATAGGATAGACGATTGGATAGGATAGAGGATAGGATAGGATTGAGGATAGGATAGGATAGAGGATAGGATACGATAGAGGATAGGATAGGATAGAGGATTGGATAGAATAGAGGATATTATGGGATAGAGGATTGGATAAGATAGAGGATTGGATAGGATTCAGGATAGCATTCAGGATAGGATAGGATAGAGGATATTATAGGATAGACGATTGGATAGGATAGAGGATAGGATAGAGGATAGGATAGAGGATTGGATAGGATAGAGGATAGGATAGAGGATAGGATAGAGGATTGGATAGGATTGAGGATATTATAGGATAGAAGATAGTATAGGATAGAGGATAGGATAGGATAGAGGATTGGATAGGATAGAGGATATTATAGGATAGAGGATAGGATAAGATTGAGGATAGGATAGGGGATTGGATAGGATAGAGGATAGGATAGGATATATGATATTATAGGATAGAGGACAGGATAGGATAGAGGATTGGATAGGATAGAGGATAGGATAGAGGATAGGATAGAGGATTGGATAGGATTGAGGATATTATAGGATAGAAGATAGTATAGGATAGAGGGTAGGATAGGATAGAGGATTGGATAGGATAGAGGATATTATAGGATAGAGGATAGGATAAGATTGAGGATAGGATAGGGGATTGGATAGGATAGAGGATAGAATAGGATAGATTATATTAAAGGATAGACGATAGGATAGGATAGCGGATAGGATAGGATAGAGGATACGATAGGATAGAGGATAGGATAGGATAGAGGATAGGATACAACAGAGGATAGGATAGGATAGAGGATATTATAGGATAGAGGATTGGATGGGATAGAGGATGGGATAGGATAGAGGATACAATAGGATAGAGGATTGGATAGGATAGAGGATTGGATAGAATAGAGGATATTATGGGATAGAGGATTGGATAAGATAGAGGATAGGATAGGATAGAGGATTGGATAGAATAGAGGATATTATGGGATAGAGGATTGGATAAGATACAGGATTGGATAGGATACAGGATAGCATTCAGGATAGGATAGGATAGAGGATATTATAGGATAGACGATTGGATAGGATAGAGGAGAGGATAGGATTCAGGATAGGATAGGATAGAGGATACGATAGGATAGATGATAGGATAGGATAGAGGATAGGATAGGATAGAGGATGGGATAGGATAGAGGATGGGATAGGCGATTGGATAGGATAGAGGATAGGATAGGATAGAGGATAGGGTAGGATATATGATATTATAGGATAGAGGATAGGATAGCATAGAGGATAGGATAGGATAGAGAATAGGATACGATATATGATATTATAGCATAGAGGATAGGATAGGATAGAGGATAGGATAGAGGATTGGATTGGATAGAGGATATTATAGAATTGAGGAATGGATAGGATAGATGATTGGATAGGATAGAGGATAGGATAGGATAGAGGATGGGATAGGATAGAGGATGGGATAGGGGATTGGATAGGATACAGGATTGGATAGGATAGAGGATGTTATAGAATAGAGGATTGGATAGCATAGAGGATTGGATAGAATAGATTATATTATAGGATAGAGGATAGGATAGGATAGAGGATAGGATAGGATACAGGATAGCATTCAGGATAGGATAGGATAGAGGATATTATAGGATAGACGATAGGATAGGATAGAAAATAGGATACGACAGAGGATACAATAGGATAGAGGATAGGATACGATAGAGGATTGGATAGGATACAGGATAGCATTCAGGATAGGATAGGATAGAGGATATTATAGGATAGACGATAGGATAGAATAGAGGATAGGATAGGATAGAAAATAGGATACGACAGAGGATAGGATAGGATAGAGGATATTATAGGATAGAGGATAGGATAGGATAGAGGATGGGATAGGATAGAGGATACAATATTATAGAGGATAGGATAGGATAGAGGATTGTATAGGATACAGGATTGCATTGAGGATAGGATAGGATAGAGGATAGGATAGAGGACAGGATAGAGGATAGGATAGAACGATAGTATAGAGGATAGGATAGAAGACAGGATAGAGGATTGGATAGGATAGAGGATATTTTAGGGTAGAGGATCGGATAGGATAGAGGATAGGATATGATAGAGGATAGGATAGGATAGAGAATAGGATAGGATATAGGATATTATAGGATAGAGGATAGGATATGATATATGATATTATAGGATGCAGGATTGGATACGATAGAGGATAGGATAGGGGATTGGATACGATAGAGGATAGGATATTATAGAGGATAGGATAGAGGATAGGATAGGATAGAGGATGGGATAGGATAGAGGATAGGGAAGAGGATGGGTAGAGGATTGGATAGGATAGAGGATATTGTATGATAGACATTATGATAGGATAGAGGATGGGATAGGATAGAGGATACAATAGGATAGAGGATAGGATAGGATAGAGGATAGGATAGGGTAGAGGATAGGATAGGATTGAGGATAGGATAGGATAGAGGATGGGATAGGGGATTGGATAGGATAAAGGATTGGATAGGATAGAGGATAGGATAGAGGATAGGATAGAGGATGGATAGGATAGAGGATTGGATAGAATAGAGGATATTATAGGATAGAGGATAGGATAGAGGTTTGGAATAGGATAGAGGATAGGATAGGGGATAGGATAGGATTAAGGATAGGATAGGATAGAGGATAGGATAGGATAGGATAGAGAATAGGATAGGATATATGATATTATAGGATAGAGGATATGATAGGATAGAGGATAGGATAGGATAGAGGATAGGATAGGATAGAGGATAGGATAGGATAGAGGATAGGTTAGGATAGAGGATTGGATAGGACAGAGGATAGGATAGAGGATAGGATAGAGGATTGGATAGGATTGAGTATATTATAGGATAGAAGATAGGATAGGATAGAGGATAGGATATGATAGAGGATAGGATAGGATAGGACGATAGGATAGAATAAAGGATAGGATAGGATAGAAAATAGGATACGACAGAGGATAGGATAGGCTAGAGGATATTATAGGATGGAGGATAGGATAGGTTAGAGGATGGGATAGGATAGTGAATCGGATAGGTTAGAGGATTGTATAGGATACAGGATTGCATTGAGGATAGGATAGAGGATAGGATAGAGGATAGGATAGAGGATAGGATACTATGGAGGATAGGTTAGGATAGAGGATTGGATTGCATTGAGGATAGGATTGGATAGAGGATAGGATAGAGGATTGGATAGGATAGTGGAGGTAGTGATTGAATAGAGGAATGGAGAGGACTGAGGAGTGGGATAGAAGTAGAGGGTATGATGGGAGAGAGGATTGGATAAGATAGAGGATTAGGATAGGATAGAAGATAGGATAGGAGAGAGGATTGGAGAGGATACAGGATAGCATTCAGGTTAGGATAGGATAGGAGGGAGAGTGGATAGGAGTACGATAGGTGAGGATAGAGAGTTAGGTGTAGGATAGAGGATGGGAGTGGATGTGGTTGAGGATAGAGGATAGAGTGGAGTGGATAGGAGAGGTGGAGGTGGTGAGGGGGTGTGGATAGGTGAGGAGTGGAGAAGAAGTGGGGTAGGTGAGGTGTGGTGTGATGTGGTTGGTGTGGTGAGAGTGAGAGCGAGCGCGGGAGACAGCCGCACAGCCGGGGGGGGGGGGGTGTGTGTGCGCGTGCCGTGCCCTGGCCTCGTGGCGATTGTTGTGCCGTGTGACCGTGACCATGCCGCGTGACGTGCAGCGTGCCGTGCGAGTGCCGTGGCCGTGACGCTTGGCTTGCCGGAGTGTAGGATAGAGGATAGGATAGGATAGAGGATATGATAGAATGGAGGATATTATGAGATAGAGGATTGGATAAGATAGAGTATTGGATAGGATACAGGATAGCATTCAGGATAGGATAGGATAGAGGATATTATAGGATAGACGATTGGATAGGATAGAGGATAGGATAGGATTGAGGATAGGATAGGATAGAGGATAGGATAGGATAGAGGATAGGATAGGATAGAGGATAGGATAGAGGATAGGATAGAGGATAGGATAGGATAGAGGATAGCATAGGATAGAGGATAGGATAGGATAGAGGATAGGATAGGATAGAGGATAGGATAGGATAGAGGATAGGATATGATAGAGGATAGGATAGGATAGAGGATACGATAGGATAGAGGATAGGATAGGATAGAGGATAGGATAGGACAAACGGTAGGATAGGATAGTGGATAGGATAGGCTAGAGGATAGGATAGGATAGGGGATAAGATAGGATAGAGGACAGGATAGGATAGAGGATAGGATAGGATAGAAAATAGAATAGGACAGAGGATAGGATACGACAGAGGATATTATAGGATAGAGGATAGGATAGGGGATTGGATAGGATACAGGATTGCATTGAGGATAGCATAGGATAGGGGATTGGATAGGATAGAGTATAGGATAGGATAGAGGATAGGATAGGATGGAGGATAGGATAGGAAAGAAGATAGGATAGGGGATTGCATAGGATACAGGATTGCATTGTGGATAGGATAGGATCGAGGATAGGATAGAGGATTGGATAGGATAGAGTATTGGATAGAATAGAGGATATTATAGGATAGAGGATTGGATAGGATAGAGAATCGGATAGGTTAGAGGATTGTATAGGATACAGGATTGCATTGAGGATAGGATAGAGGATAGGATAGAGGATAGGATAGAGGATAGGATACTATGGAGGATAGGTTAGGATAGAGGATTGGATTGCATTGAGGATAGGATAGGATAGAGGATAGGATAGAGGATTGGATAGGATAGAGGATATTATAGAATAGAGGAATGGATAGGACAGAGGATTGGATAGAATAGAGGGTATTATGGGATAGAGGATTGGATAAGATAGAGGATAGGATAGGATAGAAGATAGGATAGGATAGAGGATTGGATAGGATACAGGATAGCATTCAGGATAGGATAGGATAGAGGATATTATAGGATAGACGATAGGATAGGATAGAGGATAGGATAGGATAGAGGATGGGATAGGATAGAAGATACGATAGGATAGAGGATAGGATAGGATAGAGGATTGGATAGGATACAGGATTGCATTGAGGATAGGATAGGATAGAGGATAGGATAGAGGATAGGATAGAGGATTGGATAGGATATAGGATATTATAGAATAGTGGAATGGATAGGATAGAGGATTGGATAGAATAGAGTATATTATGGGATAGAGGATTGGATAGTATAGAGGATAGGATAGAGGATAGGATAGAGGATAGGATAGAGGATAGGATAGAGGATAGGATAGAGGATAGGATAGGATAGAGGATAGGATAGGATAGATGATAGGATAGGATAGAGGATAGGATAGGATAGAGGATATGATAGAATGGAGGATATTATGAGATAGAGGATTGGATAAGATAGAGTATTGGATAGGATACAGGATAGCATTCAGGATAGGATAGGATAGAGGATATTATAGGATAGACGATTGGATAGGATAGAGGATAGGATAGGATTGAGGATAGGATAGGATAGAGGATAGGATAGGATAGAGGATAGGATAGGATAGAGGATAGGATAGAGGATAGGATAGAGGATAGGATAGAGGATAGGATAGGATAGAGGATAGCATAGGATAGAGGATAGGATAGGATAGAGGATAGGATAGGATAGAGGATAGGATAGGATAGAGGATAGGATATGATAGAGGATAGGATAGGATAGAGGATACGATAGGATAGAGGATAGGATAGGATAGAGGATAGGATAGGACAAACGGTAGGATAGGATAGTGGATAGGATAGGCTAGAGGATAGGATAGGATAGGGGATAAGATAGGATAGAGGACAGGATAGGATAGAGGATAGGATAGGATAGAAAATAGAATAGGACAGAGGATAGGATACGACAGAGGATATTATAGGATAGAGGATAGGATAGGGGATTGGATAGGATACAGGATTGCATTGAGGATAGCATAGGATAGGGGATTGGATAGGATAGAGTATAGGATAGGATAGAGGATAGGATAGGATGGAGGATAGGATAGGAAAGAAGATAGGATAGGGGATTGCATAGGATACAGGATTGCATTGTGGATAGGATAGGATCGAGGATAGGATAGAGGATTGGATAGGATAGAGTATTGGATAGAATAGAGGATATTATAGGATAGAGGATTGGATAGGATAGAGAATACGATAGAGGATAGTATATAGTATAGGATAGAGGATAGGATAGAGGATAGGATAGAGGATAGGATAGAGGATTGGATTGTATAGAGGATATTATAGAATTGAGGAATGGATAGGGTAGAGGATTGGATAGGATAGAGGATTGGATAGGATAGAGGATAGGATAGGATAGGATAGAGGATGGGATAGGGGATTGGGTAGGATACAGGAGTGGATAGGATAGAGGATGTTATAGAATAGAGGATTGGATAGGATAGAGGATAGGATAGGATAGACGATAGGATAGAATAGAGGATAGGATAGGATAAAAAATAGGATACGACAGAGGATAGGATAGGATAGAGGATATTATATAATAGAGGATAGGATAGGATAGAGGATGGGATAGGATAGAGGATATTATAGGATAGAGGATAGGATAGGGGATTGGATAGGATACAGGATTGCATTGAGGATAGCACAGGATAGGGGATTGGATAGGATAGAGTATAGGATAGGATAGAGGATTGGATAGAATAGAGTATATTATGGGATAGAGGATTGGATATTATAGAGGATAGGATAGAGGATAGGATAGAGGATAGGATAGAGGATAGGATAGAGGATAGGATAGAGGATAGGATAGAGGATTGGATTGTATAGAGGATATTATAGAATTGAGGAATGGATAGGGTAGAGGATTGGATAGGATAGAGGATTGGATAGGATAGAGGATAGGATAGGATAGGATAGAGGATGGGATAGGGGATTGGGTAGGATACAGGAGTGGATAGGATAGAGGATATTATAGGATAGACGATTGGATAGGATAGAGGATAGGATAGGATAGAGGATGGTATAGGATAGAGGATACGATAGGATAGATGATAGGATAGGATAGAGTGTAGGATAGGATACAGGATATTATAGGATATAGGATAGGATAGGATAGATGATAGGATACGTTAGAGAATGGGATAGGATAGAGGATACGATAGGATAGAGGATAGGATAGGATAGAGGATATGATAGAATAGAGGATATTATGGGCTAGAGGATTGGATAAGATAGAGGATAGGATAGGATAGAAAATAGAATAGGACAGAGTATAGGATACGATAGAGGATATTATAGGATAGAGAATACGATAGGGGATTGGATAGGATACAGGATTGCATTGAGGATAGCATATAATAGGGGATTGAATAGGATAGAGTATAGGATAGGATAGAGGATAGGATAGGATGGAGGATAGGATATGAAAGAAGAAAGGATAGGGGATTGCATAGGATACAGGATTGCATTGTGAATAGGATAGGATAGAGGATTGGATAGGATAGAGTATTGGATAGAATAGAGGATATTATAGGATAGAGGATTGGATAGGATAGAGGATACGATAGATGATAGTATAGAGGATAGGATAGAGGATAGGATAGGGGATTGGGTAGGATAGAGGATATTTTAGGATAGAGGATAGGATAGGATAGAGGATGTGATAGGCTAGAGGATATGATAGGCTAGAGGATAGGATAGGATAGGATAGGATAGAGGAAAGGATATGATAGAGGATAGGATACGATAGAGAATTGGATAGGATACAGGATTGTATTGAGGAAAGGATAGGATAGAGAATAGGATAGAGGATAGGATAGAGGATTGGATAGGAAACAGGATTGCATTGAGGATAGGATAGGATAGAGAATAGGATAGAGGATAGGATAGAGGATTGGATAGGATACAGGATTGGATAGAATAGAGGATATTATAGGATAGAGGATAGGATAGAGGATAGTGTAGAGGATTGGATACAGGATAGTATAGAGGATAGGATAGAGGATTGGATAGGACAGAGGATATTTTAGGATAGAGGATAGTATAGGATAAGGGATAGGATAGGACAGAGGATAGGATAGGATAGAGTATAGGATAGGATACAGGATATTATAGGATATAGGATAGGATAGGATAGAGGATACGCTAGGATAGAGGATAGGATAGGATAGAGGATGGGATAGGATAGAAGATACGATAGGATAGAGGATAGGATAGGATAGAGGATTGGATAGGATACAGGATTGCATTGAGGATAGGATAGGATAGAGGATAGGATAGGTTAGAGGACAGGATAGGATAGGGAATAATATAGGATGGATGATAGGATACAGGATAGGATAGAGGATTGGATAGGATAGAGGATTGGATAGGATAGAGGATATTATAGGATAGAGGATATTATACGATAGAGGATAGGATTGAGGATAGGATAGGGGATTGGATAGGATAGAGCATAGGATAGGATAGAGGATAGGATAGGATAGAGGATAGAATAGGATAGAGGATAGGATAGGAAAGAGGATAGGATAGGATAGAGGATAGGATAGGATGGAGGATAGGATAGGATAGAGGATAGGATAGGATAGAGGATAGGATAGGACAGAGGATTGGATAGGATACAGGATAGCATTCAGGTTAGGATAGGATAGAGGATATTATAGGATAGACGTTTGGATAGGATAGAGGATAGGATAGGATTGAGGATAGGATAGGATAGAGGATAGGATAGAGGATAGCATAGAGGATTGGATAGGATAGAGGATAGCATAGAGGATTGGATAGGATAGAGGATATTATAGAATAGAGGAATGGATAGGATAGAGGTTTGGATAGGATAGAGGATAGGATAGGATAGAAGATTGGATAGGATACAGGATAGCATTGAGGATAGGATACAGGATAGCATTGAGGATAGGATAGGATAGAGGATAGGATAGGATAGAGGATAGGATAGGTTAGAGGATAGGATAGGATAGAGGATAGGATAGGATAGAGGATAGGATAGGATAGAGGATAGGATAGGATAGAGGATAGGATAGGATAGAGGATAGGATAGGATAGAGGATAGGATAGGATAGAGGATAGGATAGGATAGAGGATAGGATAGGATAGAGGATAGAATAGGATAGAGGATAGGATAGGAAAGAGGATAGGATAGGGTAGAGGATAGGATAGGATAGAGGGTAGGATAGGATAGAGGATACGATTGGATAGAGGATAGGATAGGATAGTGGATAGGATAGGACAAACGGTAGGATAGGATAGAGGATAGGATAGGATGGAGGATAGGATAGGAAAGAGGATAGGATAGGGGATTGAATAGGATACAGGATACGATAGGATAGACGATAGGATACGGGATTGAATAGGATAGAGGATGGGATAGGATAGAGGATACAATAGGATAGATGATAGGATAGGATAGAGTGTAGGATAGGATACAGGATATTATAGGATATAGGATAGGATAGGATAGATGATAGGATACGTTAGAGAATGGGATAGGATAGAGGATACGATAGGATAGAGGATAGGATAGGATAGAGGATATGATAGAATAGAGGATATTATGGGCTAGAGGATTGGATAAGATAGAGGATAGGATAGGATAGAAAATAGAATAGGACAGAGTATAGGATACGATAGAGGATATTATAGGATAGAGGATAGGATAGGGGATTGGATAGGATACAGGATTGCATTGAGGATAGCATAGGATAGGGGATTGGATAGGATAGAGTATAGGATAGGATAGAGGATTGGATAGAATAGAGTATATTATGGGATAGAGGATTGGATATTCTAGAGGATAGGATAGAGGATAGGATAGAGGATAGGATAGAGGATAGGATAGAGGATAGGATAGGATAGAGGATAGGATAGGATAGAGGATAGGATAGGATAGAGGATAGGATAGGATAGAGGATAGGATAGGATAGAGGATATTATAGGATAGACGATTGGATAGGATAGAGGATAGGATAGGATAGAGGATGGTATAGGATAGAGGATACGATAGGATAGATGATAGGATAGGATAGAGTGTAGGATAGGATACAGGATATTATAGGATATAGGATAGGATAGGATAGATGATAGGATACGTTAGAGAATGGGATAGGATAGAGGATACGATAGGATAGAGGATAGGATAGGATAGAGGATATGATAGAATAGAGGATATTATGGGCTAGAGGATTGGATAAGATAGAGGATAGGATAGGATAGAGGATGGGATAGGATAGAGGATACAATAGGATAGAGGATAGGATAGGATAGAGGATTGGATAGGATACAGGATTGCATTGAGGACAGGATAGGATAGAGGATATGATAGAATAGAGGATATTATGGGATAGAGGATTGGATAAGATAGAGTATTGGATAGGATACAGGATAGCATTCAGGATAGGATAGGATAGAGGATATTATAGGATAGACGATTGGATAGGATAGAGGATAGGATAGGATTGAGGATAGGATAGGATAGAGGATATTATAGGATAAAGGATAGGATAGGATAGAGGATGGGATAGGATAGAGGATAAAATAGGATAGAGAATAGGATAGGTTAGAGGATTGTATACGATACAGGATTGCATTGAGGATAGGATAGGATAGTGGATAGCATAGAGGATAGGATAGAGGATTGGATAGGATAGAGGATTGGATAGGATAGAGGATAGGATAGAGGATAGTATAGACGATAGGATAGAGGACAGGATAGAGGATTGAATAGTATAGAGGATATTTTAGGGTAGAGGATAGGATAGGATAGAGGATAGGATAGGATAGAGGATAGGATAGGATAGAGGATAGGATAGGATAGAGGATAGGATAGGATAGAGGATAGGATAGAGGATAGTATAGACGATAGGATAGAGGACAGGATAGAGGATTGAATAGTATAGAGGATATTTTAGGGCAGAGGATAGGATAGGATAGAGGATAGGATAGGATAGAGTATAGGATAGGATAGAGGATAGGATAGGATAGAGGATAGGATAGGATAGAGGATAGGATAGAGGATTGGATAGGATATAGGATATTATAGAATAGAGGAATGGATAGGATAGAGGATTGGATAGAATAGAGGATATTATGGGATAGAGGATTGGACAAGATAGAGGATTGGATAGGATACAGGATAGCATTCAGGATAGGATAGGATAGAGAATAGGATACGATATATGATATTATAGCATAGAGGATAGGATAGGATAGAGGATAGGATAGAGGATTGGATTGGATAGAGGATATTATAGAATTGAGGAATGGATAGGATAGAGGATTGGATAGGATAGAGGATAGGATAGGATAGAGGATGGGATAGGGGATTGTGTAGGATATAGGATTGGATAGGATAGAGGATGTTATAGAATAGAGGATTGGATAGGATAGAGGATTGGATAGAATAGATTATATTATAGGATAGAGTATAGGATAGGATAGAGGATAGGATAGGATAGAGGATTGGATAGGATACAGGATAGCATTCAGGATAGGATAGGATAGAGGATATTATAGGATAGACGATAGGATAGAATAGAGGATAGGATAGGATAGAAAATAGGATAAACAGAGGATAGGATAGGATAGAGGATATTATATAATAGAGGATAGGATAGGATAGAGGATGGGATAGGATAGAGGATACAATGGGATAGAGGATAGGATAGGATAGAGGATAGGATAGGCTAGTGGACAGGATAGGATAGGATAGGATAGAGGATAGGATATGATAGAGGATAGGATAGGATAGAGAATAGGATAGGATATATGATATTATAGGATAAAGGATAGGATAGGATAGAGGATAGGATATGATATATGATATTATAGGATACAGGATTGGATACGATAGAGGATAGGATAGGGGATTGGATACGATAGAGGATAGGATAGGATAGAGGATAGGATAGAGGATAGGATAGGATAGAGGATGTGATAGGATAGAGGATAGGGAAGAGGATAGGATAGAGGATTGGATAGGATAGAGTATATTGTATGATAGACATTATGATAGGATAGAGGATGGGATAGGATAGAGGATAGGATAGGATAGAGGATAGGATAGGGTAGAGGATAGGATAGGATTGAGGATAGGATAGGATAGAGGATAGGATAGGATAGAGGATGGGATAGGGGATTGGATAGGATAATGGATTGGATAGGATAGAGGATAGGATAGAGGATAGGATAGAGGATGGATAGGATAGAGGATTGGATAGAATAGAGGATATTATAGGATAGACGATAGGATAGAATAGAGGATAGGATAGGATAGAAAATAGGATACGACAGAGGATAGGATAGGATAGAGGATATTATAGGATAGAGGATAGGATAGGATAGAGGATGGGATAGGATAGAGGATAAAATAGGATAGAGAATAGGATAGGTTAGAGGATTGTATAGGATACAGGATTGCATTGAGGATAGGATAGGATAGAGGATAGGATAGAGGATAGGATAGAGGATAGGATAGAGGATTGGATAGGATAGAGGATAGGATAGAGGATAGGATATGATAGAGGATTGGATAGGATAGAGGATAGGATAGGCTAGTGGATAGGATAGGATAAAATAGGATAGAGAATAGGATAGGTTAGAGGAATGTATAGGATACAGGATTGCATTGAGGATAGGATAGGATAGAGGATAGGATAGAGGATAGGATAGAGGATAGGATATAATAGAGGATAGGATAGAGGATAGTATAGAGGATAGGATAGAGGACAGGATAGAGGATTGGATAGGATAGAGGATAGTTTAGGGTAGAGGATAGGATTGGATAGAGGATAGGATAGGATAGAGGATAGGATAGGCTAGTGGATAGGATAGGATAGGATAGGATAGAGGATAGGATATGATAGAGGATTGGATAGGATAGAGGATGGGATAGGATAGAGGATATTATAGGATAGACGATTGGATAGGATAGAGGATAGGATAGGATTGAGGATAGTATAGGATAGAGGATAGGATAGGATAGAGGATAGGATAGGCTAGAGGATAGGATAGGATAGAGGATAGGGTAGGATATATGATATTATAGGATAGAGGATAGGATAGGATAGAGGATAGGATAGAGGATTGGATTGGATAGAGGATATTATAGAATTGAGGAATGGATAGGATAGAGGATTGGATAGGATAGAGGATAGGATAGGATAGAGGATGGGATAGGATAGAGGATGGGATAGGGGATTGGGTAGGATACAGGATTGGATAGGATAGAGGATGATATAGAATAGAGGATTGGATAGGATAGAGGATTGGATAGAATAGATTATATTATAGGATAGAGTATAGGATAGGATAGAGGATAGGATAGGATAGAGGATTGGATAGGATACAGGATAGCATTCAGGATAGGATAGGATAGAGGATATTATAGGATAGACGATAGGATAGAATAGAGGATAGGATAGGATAGAAAATAGGATAAACAGAGGATAGGATAGGATAGAGGATATTATATAATAGAGGATAGGATAGGATAGAGGATAGGATAGGCTAGTGGACAGGATTGGATAGGATAGGATAGAGGATAGGATATGATATAGGATAGGATAGGATAGAGAATAGGATAGGATATATGATATTATAGGATAGAGGATAGGATAGGATAGAGGATAGGATATGATATATGATATTATAGGATACAGGATTGGATACGATTGAGGATATTGTATGATAGACTTTATGATAGGATAGAGGATGTAATAGGATAGAGGATACAATAGGATAGAGGATAGGATAGCATAGAGGATAGGATAGGGTAGAGGATAGGATAGGATTGAGGATAGGATAGGATAGAGGATGGGATAGGGGATTGGATAGGATAAAGGATTGGATAGGATAGAGGATAGGATAGAGGATAGGATAGAGGATAGGATAGAGGATGGATAGGATAGAGGATTGGATAGAATAGAGGATATTATAGGATAGAGGATAGGATAGAGGTTTGGAATAGGATAGAGGGTAGGATAGGATAGGAAAGGATAGGATAGGGGATAGGATAGGATACAGGATAGCATTCAGGATAGGATAGGATAGAGGATATTATAGGATAGACGATTGGATAGGATAGAGGATAGGATAGGATTGAGGATAGGATAGGATAGAGGATAGGATACGATAGAGGATAGGATAGGATAGAGGATTGGATAGAATAGAGGATATTATGGGATAGAGGATTGGATAAGATAGAGGATTGGATAGGATTCGGATAGCATTCAGGATAGGATAGGATAGAGGATATTATAGGATAGACGATTGGATAGGATAGAGGATAGGATAGAGGATAGGATAGAGGATTGGATAGGATAGAGGATAGGATAGAGGATAGGATAGAGGATTGGATAGGATTGAGGATATTATAGGATAGAAGATAGTATAGGATAGAGGATAGGATAGGATAGAGGATTGGATAGGATAGAGGATATTATAGGATAGAGGATAGGATAAGATTGAGGATAGGATAGGGGATTGGATAGGATAGAGGATAGGATAGGATATATGATATTATAGGATAGAGGACAGGATAGGATAGAGGATTGGATAGGATAGAGGATAGGATAGAGGATAGGATAGAGGATTGGATAGGATTGAGGATATTATAGGATAGAAGATAGTATAGGATAGAGGGTAGGATAGGATAGAGGATTGGATAGGATAGAGGATATTATAGGATAGAGGATAGGATAAGATTGAGGATAGGATAGGGGATTGGATAGGATAGAGGATAGAATAGGATAGATTATATTAAAGGATAGACGATAGGATAGGATAGCGGATAGGATAGGATAGAGGATACGATAGGATAGAGGATAGGATAGGATAGAGGATAGGATACAACAGAGGATAGGATAGGATAGAGGATATTATAGGATAGAGGATTGGATGGGATAGAGGATGGGATAGGATAGAGGATACAATAGGATAGAGGATTGGATAGGATAGAGGATTGGATAGAATAGAGGATATTATGGGATAGAGGATTGGATAAGATAGAGGATAGGATAGGATAGAGGATTGGATAGAATAGAGGATATTATGGGATAGAGGATTGGATAAGATAGAGGAATGGATAGGATACAGGATAGCATTCAGGATAGGATAGGATAGAGGATATTATAGGATAGACGATTGGATAGGATAGAGGAGAGGATAGGATTCAGGATAGGATAGGATAGAGGATACGATAGGATAGATGATAGGATAGGATAGAGGATAGGATAGGATAGAGGATGGGATAGGATAGAGGATGGGATAGGCGATTGGATAGGATAGAGGATAGGATAGGATAGAGGATAGGGTAGGATATATGATATTATAGGATAGAGGATAGGATAGCATAGAGGATAGGATAGGATAGAGAATAGGATACGATATATGATATTATAGCATAGAGGATAGGATAGGATAGAGGATAGGATAGAGGATTGGATTGGATAGAGGATATTATAGAATTGAGGAATGGATAGGATAGATGATTGGATAGGATAGAGGATAGGATAGGATAGAGGATGGGATAGGATAGAGGATGGGATAGGGGATTGGATAGGATACAGGATTGGATAGGATAGAGGATGTTATAGAATAGAGGATTGGATAGCATAGAGGATTGGATAGAATAGATTATATTATAGGATAGAGGATAGGATAGGATAGAGGATAGGATAGGATAGAGGATAGGATAGGATACAGGATAGCATTCAGGATAGGATAGGATAGAGGATATTATAGGATAGACGATAGGATAGGATAGAAAATAGGATACGACAGAGGATACAATAGGATAGAGGATAGGATACGATAGAGGATTGGATAGGATACAGGATAGCATTCAGGATAGGATAGGATAGAGGATATTATAGGATAGACGATAGGATAGAATAGAGGATAGGATAGGATAGAAAATAGGATACGACAGAGGATAGGATAGGATAGAGGATATTATAGGATAGAGGATAGGATAGGATAGAGGATGGGATAGGATAGAGGATACAATATTATAGAGGATAGGATAGGATAGAGGATTGTATAGGATACAGGATTGCATTGAGGATAGGATAGGATAGAGGATAGGATAGAGGACAGGATAGAGGATAGGATAGAACGATAGTATAGAGGATAGGATAGAAGACAGGATAGAGGATTGGATAGGATAGAGGATATTTTAGGGTAGAGGATCGGATAGGATAGAGGATAGGATATGATAGAGGATAGGATAGGATAGAGAATAGGATAGGATATAGGATATTATAGGATAGAGGATAGGATATGATATATGATATTATAGGATGCAGGATTGGATACGATAGAGGATAGGATAGGGGATTGGATACGATAGAGGATAGGATATTATAGAGGATAGGATAGAGGATAGGATAGGATAGAGGATATTATAGGATAGACGATAGGATAGGATAGAAAATAGGATACGACAGAGGATACAATAGGATAGAGGATAGGATACGATAGAGGATTGGATAGGATACAGGATAGCATTCAGGATAGGATAGGATAGAGGATATTATAGGATAGACGATAGGATAGAATAGAGGATAGGATAGGATAGAAAATACGATACGACAGAGGATAGGATAGGATAGAGGATATTATAGGATAGAGGATAGGATAGGATAGAGGATAGGATAGGATAGAGGATTGGATAGGATAGAGGATATTATAGGATAGAGGATAGGATAAGATTGAGGATAGGATAGGGGATTGGATAGGATAGAGGATAGGATAGGATATATGATATTATAGGATAGAGGACAGGATAGGATAGAGGATTGGATAGGATAGAGGATAGGATAGAGGATAGGATAGAGGATTGGATAGGATTGAGGATATTATAGGATAGAAGATAGTATAGGATAGAGGGTAGGATAGGATAGAGGATTGGATAGGATAGAGGATATTATAGGATAGAGGATAGGATAAGATTGAGGATAGGATAGGGGATTGGATAGGATAGAGGATAGAATAGGATAGATTATATTAAAGGATAGACGATAGGATAGGATAGCGGATAGGATAGGATAGAGGATACGATAGGATAGAGGATAGGATAGGATAGAGGATAGGATACAACAGAGGATAGGATAGGATAGAGGATATTATAGGATAGAGGATTGGATGGGATAGAGGATGGGATAGGATAGAGGATACAATAGTATAGAGGATTGGATAGGATAGAGGATTGGATAGAATAGAGGATATTATGGGATAGAGGATTGGATAAGATAGAGGATAGGATAGGATAGAGGATTGGATAGAATAGAGGATATTATGGGATAGAGGATTGGATAAGATAGAGGATTGGATAGGATACAGGATAGCATTCAGGATAGGATAGGATAGAGGATATTATAGGATAGACGATTGGATAGGATAGAGGAGAGGATAGGATTCAGGATAGGATAGGATAGAGGATACGATAGGATAGATGATAGGATAGGATAGAGGATAGGATAGGATAGAGGATGGGATAGGATAGAGGATGGGATAGGCGATTGGATAGGATAGAGGATAGGATAGGATAGAGGATAGGGTAGGATATATGATATTATAGGATAGAGGATAGGATAGCATAGAGGATAGGATAGGATAGAGAATAGGATACGATATATGATATTATAGCATAGAGGATAGGATAGGATAGAGGATAGGATAGAGGATTGGATTGGATAGAGGATATTATAGAATTGAGGAATGGATAGGATAGATGATTGGATAGGATAGAGGATAGGATAGGATAGAGGATGGGATAGGATAGAGGATGGGATAGGGGATTGGATAGGATACAGGATAGCATTCAGGATAGGATAGGATAGAGGATATTATAGGATAGACGATAGGATAGAATAGAGGATAGGATAGGATAGAAAATAGGATACGACAGAGGATAGGATAGGATAGAGGATATTATAGGATAGAGGATAGGATGGGATAGAGGATGGGATAGGATAGAGGATACAATATTATAGAGGATAGGATAGGATAGAGGATTGTATAGGATACAGGATTGCATTGAGGATAGGATAGGATAGAGGATAGGATAGAGGACAGGATAGAGGATAGGATAGAACGATAGTATAGAGGATAGGATAGAAGACAGGATAGAGGATTGGATAGGATAGAGGATATTTTAGGGTAGAGGATCGGATAGGATAGAGGATAGGATATGATAGAGGATAGGATAGGATAGAGAATAGGATAGGATATAGGATATTATAGGATAGAGGATAGGATATGATATATGATATTATAGGATGCAGGATTGGATACGATAGAGGATAGGATAGGGGATTGGATACGATAGAGGATAGGATATTATAGAGGATAGGATAGAGGATAGGATAGGATAGAGGATGGGATAGGATAGAGGATAGGGAAGAGGATGGGTAGAGGATTGGATAGGATAGAGGATATTGTATGATAGACATTATGATAGGATAGAGGATGGGATAGGATAGAGGATACAATAGGATAGAGGATAGGATAGGATAGAGGATAGGATAGGGTAGAGGATAGGATAGGATTGAGGATAGGATAGGATAGAGGATGGGATAGGGGATTGGATAGGATAAAGGATTGGATAGGATAGAGGATAGGATAGAGGATAGGATAGAGGATGGATAGGATAGAGGATTGGATAGAATAGAGGATATTATAGGATAGAGGATAGGATAGAGGTTTGGAATAGGATAGAGGATAGGATAGGGGATAGGATAGGATTAAGGATAGGATAGGATAGAGGATAGGATAGGATAGGATAGAGAATAGGATAGGATATATGATATTATAGGATAGAGGATATGATAGGATAGAGGATAGGATAGGATAGAGGATAGGATAGGATAGAGGATAGGATAGGATAGGGGATAGGTTAGGATAGAGGATTGGATAGGACAGAGGATAGGATAGAGGATAGGATAGAGGATTGGATAGGATTGAGTATATTATAGGATAGAAGATAGGATAGGATAGAGGATAGGATATGATAGAGGATAGGATAGGATAGACGATAGGATAGAATAAAGGATAGGATAGGATAGAAAATAGGATACGACAGAGGATAGGATAGGCTAGAGGATATTATAGGATGGAGGATAGGATAGGATAGAGGATGGGATAGGATAGAGAATCGGATAGGTTAGAGGATTGTATAGGATACAGGATTGCATTGAGGATAGGATAGGATAGAGGATAGGATAGAGGATAGGATAGAGGATAGGATACTATGGAGGATAGGTTAGGATATAGGATTGGATTGCATTGAGGATAGGATAGGATAGAGGATAGGATAGAGGATTGGATAGGATAGAGGATATTATAGAATAGAGGAATGGATAGGACAGAGGATTGGATAGAATAGAGGGTATTATGGGATAGAGGATTGGATAAGATAGAGGATAGGATAGGATAGAAGATAGGATAGGATAGAGGATTGGATAGGATACAGGATAGCATTCAGGATAGGATAGGATAGAGGATATTATAGGATAGACGATAGGATAGGATAGAGGATAGGATAGGATAGAGGATGGGATAGGATAGAAGATACGATAGGATAGAGGATAGGATAGGATAGAGGATTGGATAGGATACAGGATTGCATTGAGGATAGGATAGGATAGAGGATAGGATAGAGGATAGGATAGAGGATTGGATAGGATATAGGATATTATAGAATAGTGGAATGGATAGGATAGAGGATTGATTAGAATAGAGTATATTATGGGATAGAGGATTGGATAGTATAGAGGATAGGATAGAGGATAGGATAGAGGATAGGATAGAGGATAGGATAGAGGATAGGATAGAGGATAGGATAGGATAGAGGATAGGATAGGATAGATGATAGGATAGGATAGAGGATAGGATAGGATAGAGGATATGATAGAATAGAGGATATTATGAGATAGAGGATTGGATAAGATAGAGTATTGGATAGGATACAGGATAGCATTCAGGATAGGATAGGATAGAGGATATTATAGGATAGACGATTGGATAGGATAGAGGATAGGATAGGATTGAGGATAGGATAGGATAGAGGATAGGATAGGATAGAGGATAGGATAGGATAGAGGATAGGATACAGGATAGGATAGAGGATAGGATAGAGGATAGGATAGGATAGAGGATAGCATAGGATAGAGGATAGGATAGGATAGAGGATAGGATAGGATAGAGGATAGGATAGGATAGAGGATAGGATATGATAGAGGATAGGATAGGATAGAGGATACGATAGGATAGAGGATAGGATAGGATAGAGGATAGGATAGGACAAACGGTAGGATAGGATAGTGGATAGGATAGGCTAGAGGATAGGATAGGATAGGGGATAAGATAGGATAGAGGACAGGATAGGATAGAGGATAGGATAGGATAGAAAATAGAATAGGACAGAGGATAGGATACGACAGAGGATATTATAGGATAGAGGATAGGATAGGGGATTGGATAGGATACAGGATTGCATTGAGGATAGCATAGGATAGGGGATTGGATAGGATAGAGTATAGGATAGGATAGAGGATAGGATAGGATGGAGGATAGGATAGGAAAGAAGATAGGATAGGGGATTGCATAGGATACAGGATTGCATTGTGGATAGGATAGGATCGAGGATAGGATAGAGGATTGGATAGGATAGAGGATAGGATAGGATAGGATAGAGGATGGGATAGGGGATTGGGTAGGATACAGGATTGGATAGGATAGAGGATGTTATAGAATAGAGGATTGGATAGGATAGAGGATAGGATAGGATAGACGATAGGATAGAATAGAGGATAGGATAGGATAAAAAATAGGATACGACAGAGGATAGGATAGGATAGAGGATATTATATAATAGAGGATAGGATAGGATAGAGGATGGGATAGGATAGAGGATACAATAGG
The DNA here is from genome assembly GCF_050948215.1 of Halictus rubicundus. Taxonomy (NCBI): domain Eukaryota; kingdom Metazoa; phylum Arthropoda; class Insecta; order Hymenoptera; family Halictidae; genus Halictus; species Halictus rubicundus. The sequence goes on along the minus strand of NW_027488839.1, from coordinate 89,457 downwards.
ATAGAGGATAGGATAGGATAGAGGATTGGATAGGATACAGGATTGCATTGAGGATAGGATAGGATAGAGGATATGATAGAATAGAGGATATTATGGGATAGAGGATTGGATAGGATAGAGGATAGGATAGGATAGAGGATGGGATAGGATAGAGGATGGGATAGGATACAGGATGGGATAGGGGATTGGATAGGATACAGGATTGGATAGGATAGAGGGTGTTATACAATATAGGATTGGATAGGATAGAGGATTGGATAGAATAGATTATATTATAGGATAGAGGATAGGATAGGATAGAGGATAGGATAGGACAGAGGATTGGATACGATACAGGATAGCATTCAGGTTAGGATAGGATAGAGGATATTATAGGATAGACGTTTGGATAGGATAGAGGATAGGATAGGATTGAGGATAGGATAGGATAGAGGATAGGATAGAGGATAGCATAGAGGATTGGATAGGATAGAGGATATTATAGAATAGAGGAATGGATAGGATAGAGGATTGGATAGAATAGAGGATACTATGGGATAGAGGATTGGATAGGATAGAGGATAGGATAGGATAGAGGATAGGATAGGATAGAGGATAGGATAGAGGATTGGATTGGATAGAGGATATTATAGAATTGAGGAATGGATAGGATGGAGGGTTGGATAGAATAGAGGATATTATAGGATAGAGGTTTGGATAGGATAGAGGATAGGATAGGATAGAAGATTGGATAGGATACAGGATAGCATTGAGGATAGGATACAGGATAGCATTGAGGATAGGATAGGATAGAGGATAGGATAGGATAGAGGATAGGATAGGTTAGAGGATAGGATAGGATAGAGGATAGGATAGGATAGAGGATAGGATAGGATAGAGGATAGGATAGGATAGAGGATAGGATAGGATAGAGGATAGGATAGGATAGAGGATAGGATAGGATAGAGGATAGGATAGGATAGAGGATAGGATAGGATAGAGGATAGAATAGGATAGAGGATAGGATAGGAAAGAGGATAGGATAGGGTAGAGGATAGGATAGGATAGAGGGTAGGATAGGATAGAGGATACGATTGGATAGAGGATAGGATAGGATAGTGGATAGGATAGGACAAACGGTAGGATAGGATAGAGGATAGGATAGGATGGAGGATAGGATAGGAAAGAGGATAGGATAGGGGATTGAATAGGATACAGGATACGATAGGATAGACGATAGGATACGGGATTGAATAGGATAGAGGATGGGATAGGATAGAGGATACAATAGGATAGATGATAGGATAGGATAGAGTGTAGGATAGGATACAGGATATTATAGGATATAGGATAGGATAGGATAGATGATAGGATACGTTAGAGAATGGGATAGGATAGAGGATACGATAGGATAGAGGATAGGATAGGATAGAGGATATGATAGAATAGAGGATATTATGGGCTAGAGGATTGGATAAGATAGAGGATAGGATAGGATAGAAAATAGAATAGGACAGAGTATAGGATACGATAGAGGATATTATAGGATAGAGGATAGGATAGGGGATTGGATAGGATACAGGATTGCATTGAGGATAGCATAGGATAGGGGATTGGATAGGATAGAGTATAGGATAGGATAGAGGATTGGATAGAATAGAGTATATTATGGGATAGAGGATTGGATATTATAGAGGATAGGATAGAGGATAGGATAGAGGATAGGATAGAGGATAGGATAGAGGATAGGATAGGATAGAGGATAGGATAGGATAGAGGATAGGATAGGATAGAGGATAGGATAGGATAGAGGATAGGATAGGATAGAGGATATTATAGGATAGACGATTGGATAGGATAGAGGATAGGATAGGATAGAGGATGGTATAGGATAGAGGATACGATAGGATAGATGATAGGATAGGATAGAGTGTAGGATAGGATACAGGATATTATAGGATATAGGATAGGATAGGATAGATGATAGGATACGTTAGAGAATGGGATAGGATAGAGGATACGATAGGATAGAGGATAGGATAGGATAGAGGATATGATGGAATAGAGGATATTATGGGCTAGAGGATTGGATAAGATAGAGGATAGGATAGGATAGAAAATAGAATAGGACAGAGTATAGGATACGATAGAGGATATTATAGGATAGAGAATACGATAGGGGATTGGATAGGATACAGGATTGCATTGAGGATAGCATAGGATAGGGGATTGAATAGGATAGAGTATAGGATAGGATAGAGGATAGGATAGGATGGAGGATAGGATATGAAAGAAGAAAGGATAGGGGATTGCATAGGATACAGGATTGCATTGTGAATAGGATAGGATAGAGGATTGGATAGGATAGAGTATTGGATATAATAGAGGATATTATAGGATAGATTATTGGATAGGATAGAGGATACGATAGATGATAGTATAGAGGATAGGATAGAGGATAGGATAGAGGATTGGGTAGGATAGAGGATATTTTAGGATAGAGGATAGGATAGGATAGAGGATGTGATAGGCTAGAGGATATGATAGGCTAGAGGATAGGATAGGATAGGATAGAATAGAGGAAAGGATATGATAGAGGATAGGATACGATAGAGAATTGGATAGGATACAGGATTGTATTGAGGAAAGGATAGGATAGAGAATAGGATAGAGGATAGGATAGAGGATTGGATAGGAAACAGGATTGCATTGAGGATAGGATAGGATAGAGAATAGGATAGAGGATAGGATAGAGGATTGGATAGGATACAGGATTGGATAGAATAGAGGATATTATAGGATAGAGGATAGGATAGAGGATAGTGTAGAGGATAGGATACAGGATAGTATAGAGGATAGGATAGAGGATTGGATAGGACAGAGGATATTTTAGGATAGAGGATAGTATAGGATAAGGGATAGGATAGGACAGAGGATAGGATAGGATAGAGTATAGGATAGGATACAGGATATTATAGGATATAGGATAGGATAGGATAGAGGATACGCTAGGATAGAGGATAGGATAGGATAGAGGATGGGATAGGATAGAAGATACGATAGGATAGAGGATAGGATAGGATAGAGGATTGGATAGGATACAGGATTGCATTGAGGATAGGATAGGATAGAGGATAGGATAGGTTAGAGGACAGGATAGGATAGGGAATAATATAGGATGGATGATAGGATACAGGATAGGATAGAGGATTGGATAGGATAGAGGATTGGATAGGATAGAGGATATTATAGGATAGAGGATATTATACGATAGAGGATAGGATTGAGGATAGGATAGGGGATTGGATAGGATAGAGCATAGGATAGGATAGAGGATAGGATAGGATAGAGGATAGAATAGGATAGAGGATAGGATAGGAAAGAGGATAGGATAGGATAGAGGATAGGATAGGATGGAGGATAGGATAGGATAGGATGGAGGATAGGATAGGATAGAGGATAGGATAGGATAGAGGATAGGATATTATATTATAGAGGATAGGATAGGATTGAGGATAGGATAGGATTGAGGATAGGATAGGATTGAGGATAGGATAGGATTGAGGATGGGATATGATAGAGGAAATGATAGGATAGAGGATAGGATAGGATAGAGGATTAGATAGGATACAGGATAGGATAGGATAGAGGATAGGATAGGATAGAGGATACGATAGAGGATTGGATAGGATAGAGGATAGTATAGGATAGAGGATAGGATAGGTTAGAGGATAGTATAGGATATAGAATAGGATAGGGTAGGATACAGGATAGAATAGGACAGAGGATATGATAGGATAGAGGATAGGATAGGATAGGGGATACGATAGGATAGAGGATACGATAGGATAGAGGATAGGATAGGATAGAGGTTTGTATAGGATAGAGGATAGGACAGGATAGAGGATTGTATAGGATAGAGGATAGAATAGGATAGAGGATAGGATAGGATAGAGGATAGGATAGGATAGAGGATACGATAGAGGATTGGATAGGATAGAGGATAGGATAGGATAGAGGATATTATATTATAGAGGATAGGATAGGATAGAGGATATTATATTATAGAGGATAGGATAGGATAGAGGATATTATAGGATAGAGGATAGGATAGGATAGAGGATAGGATAGGTTAGAGGTTAGAGGATAGGATATTATAGAGGATAGGATAGGATAGAGGATATGATAGAGGATTGGATAGGATAGAGGATAGGATAGGATAGAGGATATTATATTATAGAGGATAGGATAGGATAGAGGATATTATAGGATAGAGGATAGGATAGGATAGAGGATAGGATAGGATAGAGGATAGGATAGGATAGAGGATAGGATAGGATAGAGGATAGGATAGGATAGAGGACAGGATATTATAGAGGATAGGGTAGGATACAGGATATAATAGGACAGATGATACGATAGGATAGAGGATAGGATAGGATAGGGGATAGGATTTGATAGAGGATAGGATAGGAAAGAGGATTGGATAGGATGGAGCATAGGATAGGAAAGAGTATAGGATAGGGGATTGGATAGGATACAGGATAGGATAGGATAGAGAATAGGATAGGGGATTGGATAGGATAGAGGATAGGATAGGATAGAGTATAGGATAGGATGCAGGATATTATAGGATATAGGATAGGATAGGATAGATGATAGGATCGGATAGAGGATATTATAGGATAGTCGATAGGATAGGATAGAGGATATTATAGGATAGAGGATAGGATAGGATGGAGGATAGGATAAGATTGAGGATAGGATAGGATAGAGGATGGGATAGGGGATTGGACAGGATAGAGGATAGGATAGGATAGAGAATATTATAGGATAGAAGATAGGATAGGAAAGAGTATAGGATAGGATACAGGATATTATAAGATATAGGATAGGATAGGATAGATGATAGGATACGTTAGAGGATGGGATAGGATAGAGGATACGTTAGGATAGAGGATAGGTTAGGATAGAGGATAGGATAGGATGGAGCATAGGATAGGAAAGAGTATAGGATAGGGGATTGGATAGGATACAGGATAGGATAGGATAGAGAATAGGATAGGGGATTGGATAGGATAGAGGATAGGATAGGATAGAGTATAGGATAGGATGCAGGATATTATAGGATATAGGATAGGATAGGATAGATGATAGGATACGTTAGAGGATGGGATAGGATAGAGGATACGATAGGATAGAGGATATTATAGGATAGACAATTGGATAGGATAGAGGATAGGATAGGATAGAGGATCGGATAGGATAGAGCATACGATAGGATAGAGGATAGAATAGGATAGAGGATAGGATAGGATAAAGGATAGGATAGGATGGAGGATAGGATAAGATAGAGGATAGGATAGGGGATTGGATACGATACAGGATAGGATAGGATAGAGGATAGGATAAAGGATAGGATAGAGGATTGGATAGGATAGATGATAGGATACGATAGAGGATAGGATAGGATAGAGGATAGGATAGAGGATAGGATAGGGGATTTGATAGGATAGATGATAAGGTAGGATAAAAGATAGGATAGGATAGAGGATAGGATAGGATAGAGGATAGGATAGGATAGGATACAGGATAGGATAGGATAGGGGATTTGATAGGATAGAGGATAGGATAGGATAGACGATAGGATAGGATACAGGAAAGGATAGGATTGAGGATAGGATAGGATGGAGGATAGGATAGGATAGAGGATAGGATAGGATAGAGGATAGGATAGGATAGAGGATAGGATAGGATAGAGGATAGGATAGGATAGAGGATAGGATAGGATAGAGGATAGGATAGGATAGAAGATAGGATAGGATAGAGGATAGGATAGGATAGAGGATAGGATAGGATAGAGGATAGGATAGGATAGAGGATAGGAGAGGATAGAAGATAGGATAGGATAGAGGACAGGATAGGATAGAGGATAGGATAGGATAGAGGATAGAGGATAGGATTGGATAGTGGATAGGATAGGATAGAGGATAGGATAGGATAGAGGATAGGATAGACGATAGGATAGGATAGAGGATTGGATAGGATAGAGGATAGATGATAGGATAGGATAGAGGATAGAGGATAGGATAGGGGATTTGATAGGATAGAGGATAGGATAGGATAGAAATAGGATAGGATAGAGGATAGGATAGGATAGAGGATAGGATAGGATAGAGGATAGGATAGGATAGAGGATAGGATAGTGGATTTGATAGGACAGAGGATAGGATAGGATAGAAGATAGGATAGGATAGAGGATAGGATAGGATAGAGGATAGGATAGGGAATTTGATAGGATAGATGATAAGGTAGGATAAAAGATAGGATAGGATAGAGGATAGGATAGGATAGAGGATAGGATAGGATAGAGGATAGGATAGGATAGAGGATAGGATAGGATACAGGATAGGATAGGATAGAGGATAGGATAGGATAGAGGATAGGATAGGATAGAGGATAGGATAGACGATAGGATAGGATAGAGGATTGGATAGGATAGAGGATAGGGTAGGATAGAGGATAGGATAGGATAGAGGATAGGATAGGATAGGGGATTGGATGGAGGATAGGATAGGATAGAGGATAGGATAGGGGATTTGATAGGATAGAGGATAGGATAGGATAGAAGATAGGATAGGATAGAGGATAGGATAGGATAGAGGATAGGATAGGATAGAGGATAGGATAGGATAGAGGATAGGATAGAGGATAGGATAGAGGATAGGATAGGATAGAGGATAGGATAGGATAGAGGATGGGATAGGATAGAGGATGGGATAGGGGATTGGATAGGATACAGGATTGGATAGGATAGAGGATGTTATAGAATAGAGGATTGGATAGCATAGAGGATTGGATAGAATAGATTATAATATAGGATAGAGGATAGGATAGGATAGAGGATAGGATAGGATACAGGATAGCATTCAGGATAGGATAGGATAGAGGATATTATAGGATAGACGATAGGATAGGATAGAAAATAGGATACGACAGAGGATACAATAGGATAGAGGATAGGATACGATAGAGGATTGGATAGGATACAGGATAGCATTCAGGATAGGATAGGATAGAGGATATTATAGGATAGACGATAGGATAGAATAGAGGATAGGATAGGATAGAAAATAGGATACGACAGAGGATAGGATAGGATAGAGGATATTATAGGATAGAGGATAGGATAGGATAGAGGATATTATAGGATAGAGGATAGGATAGGATAGAGGATGGGATAGGATAGAGGATACAGTATTATAGAGGATAGGATAGGATAGAGGATTGTATAGGATACAGGATTGCATTGAGGATAGGATAGGATAGAGGATAGGATAGAGGACAGGATAGAGGATAGGATAGAACGATAGTATAGAGGATAGGATAGAAGACAGGATAGAGGATTGGATAGGATAGAGGATATTTTAGGGTAGAGGATCGGATAGGATAGAGGATAGGATATGATAGAGGATAGGATAGGATAGAGAATAGGATAGGATATAGGATATTATAGGATAGAGGATAGGATATGATATATGATATTATAGGATGCAGGATTGGATACGATAGAGGATAGGATAGGGGATTGGATACGATAGAGGATAGGATATTATAGAGGATAGGATAGAGGATAGGATAGGATAGAGGATGGGATAGGATAGAAGATACGATAGGATAGAGGATAGGATAGGATAGAGGATTGGATAGGATACAGGATTGCATTGAGGATAGGATAGGATAGAGGATAGGATAGGTTAGAGGACAGGATAGGATAGGGAATAATATAGGATGGATGATAGGATACAGGATAGGATAGAGGATTGGATAGGATAGAGGATTGGATAGGATAGAGGATATTATAGGATAGAGGATATTATACGATAGAGGATAGGATTGAGGATAGGATAGGGGATTGGATAGGATAGAGCATAGGATAGGATAGAGGATAGGATAGGATAGAGGATAGAATAGGATAGAGGATAGGATAGGAAAGAGGATAGGATAGGATAGAGGATAGGATAGGATGGAGGATAGGATAGGATAGGATGGAGGATAGGATAGGATAGAGGATAGGATAGGATAGAGGATAGGATATTATATTATAGAGGATAGGATAGGATTGAGGATAGGATAGGATTGAGGATAGGATAGGATTGAGGATGGGATATGATAGAGGAAATGATAGGATAGAGGATAGGATAGGATAGAGGATTAGATAGGATACAGGATAGGATAGGATAGAGGATAGGATAGGATAGAGGATACGATAGAGGATTGGATAGGATAGAGGATAGTATAGGATAGAGGATAGGATAGGTTAGAGGATAGTATAGGATATAGAATAGGATAGGGTAGGATACAGGATAGAATAGGACAGAGGATATGATAGGATAGAGGATAGGATAGGATAGGGGATACGATAGGATAGAGGATACGATAGGATAGAGGATAGGATAGGATAGAGGTTTGTATAGGATAGAGGATAGGACAGGATAGAGGATTGTATAGGATAGAGGATAGAATAGGATAGAGGATAGGATAGGATAGAGGATAGGATAGGATAGAGGATACGATAGAGGATTGGATAGGATAGAGGATAGGATAGGATAGAGGATATTATATTATAGAGGATAGGATAGGATAGAGGATATTATATTATAGAGGATAGGATAGGATAGAGGATATTATAGGATAGAGGATAGGATAGGATAGAGGATAGGATAGGTTAGAGGTTAGAGGATAGGATATTATAGAGGATAGGATAGGATAGAGGATATGATAGAGGATTGGATAGGATAGAGGATAGGATAGGATAGAGGATATTATATTATAGAGGATAGGATAGGATAGAGGATATTATAGGATAGAGGATAGGATAGGATAGAGGATAGGATAGGATAGAGGATAGGATAGGATAGAGGATAGGATAGGATAGAGGATAGGATAGGATAGAGGACAGGATATTATAGAGGATAGGGTAGGATACAGGATATAATAGGACAGATGATACGATAGGATAGAGGATAGGATAGGATAGGGGATAGGATTTGATAGAGGATAGGATAGGAAAGAGGATTGGATAGGATGGAGCATAGGATAGGAAAGAGTATAGGATAGGGGATTGGATAGGATACAGGATAGGATAGGATAGAGAATAGGATAGGGGATTGGATAGGATAGAGGATAGGATAGGATAGAGTATAGGATAGGATGCAGGATATTATAGGATATAGGATAGGATAGGATAGATGATAGGATCGGATAGAGGATATTATAGGATAGTCGATAGGATAGGATAGAGGATATTATAGGATAGAGGATAGGATAGGATGGAGGATAGGATAAGATTGAGGATAGGATAGGATAGAGGATGGGATAGGGGATTGGACAGGATAGAGGATAGGATAGGATAGAGAATATTATAGGATAGAAGATAGGATAGGAAAGAGTATAGGATAGGATACAGGATATTATAAGATATAGGATAGGATAGGATAGATGATAGGATACGTTAGAGGATGGGATAGGATAGAGGATACGTTAGGATAGAGGATAGGTTAGGATAGAGGATAGGATAGGATGGAGCATAGGATAGGAAAGAGTATAGGATAGGGGATTGGATAGGATACAGGATAGGATAGGATAGAGAATAGGATAGGGGATTGGATAGGATAGAGGATAGGATAGGATAGAGTATAGGATAGGATGCAGGATATTATAGGATATAGGATAGGATAGGATAGATGATAGGATACGTTAGAGGATGGGATAGGATAGAGGATACGATAGGATAGAGGATATTATAGGATAGACAATTGGATAGGATAGAGGATAGGATAGGATAGAGGATCGGATAGGATAGAGCATACGATAGGATAGAGGATAGAATAGGATAGAGGATAGGATAGGATAAAGGATAGGATAGGATGGAGGATAGGATAAGATAGAGGATAGGATAGGGGATTGGATACGATACAGGATAGGATAGGATAGAGGATAGGATAAAGGATAGGATAGAGGATTGGATAGGATAGATGATAGGATACGATAGAGGATATAATAGGATAGAAGATAGGATAGGATAGAGGATAGGATAGGATAGAGGATAGGATAGAGGATAGGATAGGGGATTTGATAGGATAGATGATAAGGTAGGATAAAAGATAGGATAGGATAGAGGATAGGATAGGATAGAGGATAGGATAGGATAGGATACAGGATAGGATAGGATAGGGGATTTGATAGGATAGAGGATAGGATAGGATAGACGATAGGATAGGATACAGGAAAGGATAGGATTGAGGATAGGATAGGATGGAGGATAGGATAGGATAGAGGATAGGATAGGATAGAGGATAGGATAGGATAGAGGATAGGATAGGATAGAGGATAGGATAGGATAGAGGATAGGATAGGATAGAGGATAGGATAGGATAGAAGATAGGATAGGATAGAGGATAGGATAGGATAGAGGATAGGATAGGATAGAGGATAGGATAGGATAGAGGATAGGAGAGGATAGAAGATAGGATAGGATAGAGGACAGGATAGGATAGAGGATAGGATAGGATAGAGGATAGAGGATAGGATTGGATAGTGGATAGGATAGGATAGAGGATAGGATAGGATAGAGGATAGGATAGACGATAGGATAGGATAGAGGATTGGATAGGATAGAGGATAGATGATAGGATAGGATAGAGGATAGAGGATAGGATAGGGGATTTGATAGGATAGAGGATAGGATAGGATAGAAATAGGATAGGATAGAGGATAGGATAGGATAGAGGATAGGATAGGATAGAGGATAGGATAGTGGATTTGATAGGACAGAGGATAGGATAGGATAGAAGATAGGATAGGATAGAGGATAGGATAGGATAGAGGATAGGATAGGGAATTTGATAGGATAGATGATAAGGTAGGATAAAAGATAGGATAGGATAGAGGATAGGATAGGATAGAGGATAGGATAGGATAGAGGATAGGATAGGATAGAGGATAGGATAGGATAGAGGATAGGATAGGATACAGGATAGGATAGGATAGAGGATAGGATAGGATAGAGGATAGGATAGGATAGAGGATAGGATAGACGATAGGATAGGATAGAGGATTGGATAGGATAGAGGATAGGATAGGATAGAGGATAGGATAGGATAGAGGATAGGATAGGATAGGGGATTGGATGGAGGATAGGATAGGATAGAGGATAGGATAGGGGATTTGATAGGATAGAGGATAGGATAGGATAGAAGATAGGATATTATAGAGGATAGGATAGAGGATAGGATAGGATAGAGGATAGGATAGGATAGAGGATAGGATAGGATAGAGGATAGGATAGAGGATAGGATAGAGGATAGGATAGGATAGAGGATAGGATAGGATAGAGGATGGGATAGGATAGAGGATGGGATAGGGGATTGGATAGGATACAGGATTGGATAGGATAGAGGATGTTATAGAATAGAGGATTGGATAGCATAGAGGATTGGATAGAATAGATTATAATATAGGATAGAGGATAGGATAGGATAGAGGATAGGATAGGATACAGGATAGCATTCAGGATAGGATAGGATAGAGGATATTATAGGATAGACGATAGGATAGGATAGAAAATAGGATACGACAGAGGATACAATAGGATAGAGGATAGGATACGATAGAGGATTGGATAGGATACAGGATAGCATTCAGGATAGGATAGGATAGAGGATATTATAGGATAGACGATAGGATAGAATAGAGGATAGGATAGGATAGAAAATAGGATACGACAGAGGATAGGATAGGATAGAGGATATTATAGGATAGAGGATAGGATAGGATAGAGGATGGGATAGGATAGAGGATACAGTATTATAGAGGATAGGATAGGATAGAGGATTGTATAGGATACAGGATTGCATTGAGGATAGGATAGGATAGAGGATAGGATAGAGGACAGGATAGAGGATAGGATAGAACGATAGTATAGAGGATAGGATAGAAGACAGGATAGAGGATTGGATAGGATAGAGGATATTTTAGGGTAGAGGATCGGATAGGATAGAGGATAGGATATGATAGAGGATAGGATAGGATAGAGAATAGGATAGGATATAGGATATTATAGGATAGAGGATAGGATATGATATATGATATTATAGGATGCAGGATTGGATACGATAGAGGATAGGATAGGGGATTGGATACGATAGAGGATAGGATATTATAGAGGATAGGATAGAGGATAGGATAGGATAGAGGATGGGATAGGATAGAGGATAGGGAAGAGGATGGGTAGAGGATTGGATAGGATAGAGGATATTGTATGATAGACATTATGATAGGATAGAGGATGGGATAGGATAGAGGATACAATAGGATAGAGGATAGGATAGGATAGAGGATAGGATAGGGTAGAGGATAGGATAGGATTGAGGATAGGATAGGATAGAGGATGGGATAGGGGATTGGATAGGATAAAGGATTGGATAGGATAGAGGATAGGATAGAGGATAGGATAGAGGATGGATAGGATAGAGGATTGGATAGAATAGAGGATATTATAGGATAGAGGATAGGATAGAGGTTTGGAATAGGATAGAGGATAGGATAGGGGATAGGATAGGATTAAGGATAGGATAGGATAGAGGATAGGATAGGATAGGATAGAGAATAGGATAGGATATATGATATTATAGGATAGAGGATATGATAGGATAGAGGATAGGATAGGATAGAGGATAGGATAGGATAGAGGATAGGATAGGATAGAGGATAGGTTAGGATAGAGGATTGGATAGGACAGAGGATAGGATAGAGGATAGGATAGAGGATTGGATAGGATTGAGTATATTATAGGATAGAAGATAGGATAGGATAGAGGATAGGATATGATAGAGGATAGGATAGGATAGACGATAGGATAGAATAAAGGATAGGATAGGATAGAAAATAGGATACGACAGAGGATAGGATAGGCTAGAGGATATTATAGGATGGAGGATAGGATAGGATAGAGGATGGGATAGGATAGAGAATCGGATAGGTTAGAGGATTGTATAGGATACAGGATTGCATTGAGGATAGGATAGGATAGAGGATAGGATAGAGGATAGGATAGAGGATAGGATACTATGGAGGATAGGTTAGGATAGAGGATTGGATTGCATTGAGGATAGGATAGGATAGAGGATAGGATAGAGGATTGGATAGGATAGAGGATATTATAGAATAGAGGAATGGATAGGACAGAGGATTGGATAGAATAGAGGGTATTATGGGATAGAGGATTGGATAAGATAGAAGATAGGATAGGATAGAAGATAGGATAGGATAGAGGATTGGATAGGATACAGGATAGCATTCAGGATAGGATAGGATAGAGGATATTATAGGATAGACGATAGGATAGGATAGAGGATAGGATAGGATAGAGGATGGGATAGGATAGAAGATACGATAGGATAGAGGATAGGATAGGATAGAGGATTGGATAGGATACAGGATTGCATTGAGGATAGGATAGGATAGAGGATAGGATAGAGGATAGGATAGAGGATTGGATAGGATATAGGATATTATAGAATAGTGGAATGGATAGGATAGAGGATTGGATAGAATAGAGTATATTATGGGATAGAGGATTGGATAGTATAGAGGATAGGATAGAGGATAGGATAGAGGATAGGATAGAGGATAGGATAGAGGATAGGATAGGATAGAGGATAGGATAGGATAGATGATAGGATAGGATAGAGGATAGGATAGGATAGAGGATATGATAGAATAGAGGATATTATGAGATAGAGGATTGGATAAGATAGAGTATTGGATAGGATACAGGATAGCATTCAGGATAGGATAGGATAGAGGATATTATAGGATAGACGATTGGATAGGATAGAGGATAGGATAGGATTGAGGATAGGATAGGATAGAGGATAGGATAGGATAGAGGATAGGATAGGATAGAGGATAGGATAGAGGATAGGATAGAGGATAGGATAGAGGATAGGATAGGATAGAGGATAGCATAGGATAGAGGATAGGATAGGATAGAGGATAGGATAGGATAGAGGATAGGATAGGATAGAGGATAGGATATGATAGAGGATAGGATAGGATAGAGGATACGATAGGATAGAGGATAGGATAGGATAGAGGATAGGATAGGACAAACGGTAGGATAGGATAGTGGATAGGATAGGCTAGAGGATAGGATAGGATAGGGGATAAGATAGGATAGAGGACAGGATAGGATAGAGGATAGGATAGGATAGAAAATAGAATAGGACAGAGGATAGGATAGGATAGAAAATAGAATAGGACAGAGGATAGGATACGACAGAGGATATTATAGGATAGAGGATAGGATAGGGGATTGGATAGGATACAGGATTGCATTGAGGATAGCATAGGATAGGGGATTGGATAGGATAGAGTATAGGATAGGATAGAGGATAGGATAGGATGGAGGATAGGATAGGAAAGAAGATAGGATAGGGGATTGCATAGGATACAGGATTGCATTGTGGATAGGATAGGATCGAGGATAGGATAGAGGATTGGATAGGATAGAGTATTGGATAGAATAGAGGATATTATAGGATAGAGGATTGGATAGGATAGAGAATACGATAGAGGATAGTATATAGTATAGGATAGAGGATAGGATAGAGGATAGGATAGAGGATAGGATAGAGGATTGGATTGTATAGAGGATATTATAGAATTGAGGAATGGATAGGGTAGAGGATTGGATAGGATAGAGGATTGGATAGGATAGAGGATAGGATAGGATAGGATAGAGGATGGGATAGGGGATTGGGTAGGATACAGGATTGGATAGGATAGAGGATGTTATAGAATAGAGGATTGGATAGGATAGAGGATAGGATAGGATAGACGATAGGATAGAATAGAGAATAGGATAGGATAAAAAATAGGATACGACAGAGGATAGGATAGGATAGAGGATATTATATAATAGAGGATAGGATAGGATAGAGGATGGGATAGGATAGAGGATACAATAGGATAGAGGATAGGATAGGATAGAGGATTGGATAGGATACAGGATTGCATTGAGGATAGGATAGGATAGAGGATATGATAGAATAGAGGATATTATGGGATAGAGGATTGGATAGGATAGAGGATAGGATAGGATAGAGGATGGGATAGGATAGAGGATGGGATAGGATACAGGATGGGATAGGGGATTGGATAGGATACAGGATTGGATAGGATAGAGGGTGTTATACAATATAGGATTGGATAGGATAGAGGATTGGATAGAATAGATTATATTATAGGATAGAGGATAGGATAGGATAGAGGATAGGATAGGACAGAGGATTGGATAGGATACAGGATAGCATTCAGGTTAGGATAGGATAGAGGATATTATAGGATAGACGTTTGGATAGGATAGAGGATAGGATAGGATTGAGGATAGGATAGGATAGAGGATAGGATAGAGGATAGCATAGAGGATTGGATAGGATAGAGGATATTATAGAATAGAGGAATGGATAGGATAGAGGATTGGATAGAATAGAGGATACTATGGGATAGAGGATTGGATAGGATAGAGGATAGGATAGGATAGAGGATAGGATAGGATAGAGGATAGGATAGACGATTGGATTGGATAGAGGATATTATAGAATTGAGGAATGGATAGGATGGAGGGTTGGATAGAATAGAGGATATTATAGGATAGAGGTTTGGATAGGATAGAGGATAGGATAGGATAGAAGATTGGATAGGATACAGGATAGGATAGGATAGAGGATAGGATAGAGGATAGGATAGAGGATAGGATAGAGGATAGGATAGGATAGAGGATAGCATAGGATAGAGGATAGGATAGGATAGAGGATAGGATAGGATAGAGGATAGGATAGGATAGAGGATAGGATATGATAGAGGATAGGATAGGATAGAGGATACGATAGGATAGAGGATAGGATAGGATAGAGGATAGGATAGGACAAACGGTAGGATAGGATAGTGGATAGGATAGGCTAGAGGATAGGATAGGATAGGGGATAAGATAGGATAGAGGACAGGATAGGATAGAGGATAGGATAGGATAGAAAATAGAATAGGACAGAGGATAGGATACGACAGAGGATATTATAGGATAGAGGATAGGATAGGGGATTGGATAGGATACAGGATTGCATTGAGGATAGCATAGGATAGGGGATTGGATAGGATAGAGTATAGGATAGGATGGAGGATAGGATAGGAAAGAAGATAGGATAGGGGATTGCATAGGATACAGGATTGCATTGTGGATAGGATAGGATCGAGGATAGGATAGAGGATTGGATAGGATAGAGTATTGGATAGAATAGAGGATATTATAGGATAGAGGATTGGATAGGATAGAGAATACGATAGAGGATAGTATATAGTATAGGATAGAGGATAGGATAGAGGATAGGATAGAGGATAGGATAGAGGATTGGATTGTATAGAGGATATTATAGAATTGAGGAATGGATAGGGTAGAGGATTGGATAGGATAGAGGATTGGATAGGATAGAGGATAGGATAGGATAGGATAGAGGATGGGATAGGGGATTGGGTAGGATACAGGATTGGATAGGATAGAGGATGTTATAGAATAGAGGATTGGATAGGATAGAGGATAGGATAGGATAGACGATAGGATAGAATAGAGAATAGGATAGGATAAAAAATAGGATACGACAGAGGATAGGATAGGATAGAGGATATTATATAATAGAGGATAGGATAGGATAGAGGATGGGATAGGATAGAGGATACAATAGGATAGAGGATAGGATAGGATAGAGGATTGGATAGGATACAGGATTGCATTGAGGATAGGATAGGATAGAGGATATGATAGAATAGAGGATATTATGGGATAGAGGATTGGATAGGATAGAGGATAGGATAGGATAGAGGATGGGATAGGATAGAGGATGGGATAGGATACAGGATGGGATAGGGGATTGGATAGGATACAGGATTGGATAGGATAGAGGGTGTTATACAATATAGGATTGGATAGGATAGAGGATTGGATAGAATAGATTATATTATAGGATAGAGGATAGGATAGGATAGAGGATAGGATAGGACAGAGGATTGGATAGGATACAGGATAGCATTCAGGTTAGGATAGGATAGAGGATATTATAGGATAGACGTTTGGATAGGATAGAGGATAGGATAGGATTGAGGATAGGATAGGATAGAGGATAGGATAGAGGATAGCATAGAGGATTGGATAGGATAGAGGATATTATAGAATAGAGGAATGGATAGGATAGAGGATTGGATAGAATAGAGGATACTATGGGATAGAGGATTGGATAGGATAGAGGATAGGATAGGATAGAGGATAGGATAGGATAGAGGATAGGATAGAGGATTGGATTGGATAGAGGATATTATAGAATTGAAGAATGGATAGGATGGACGGTTGGATAGAATAGAGGATATTATAGGATAGAGGTTTGGATAGGATAGAGGATAGGATAGGATAGAAGATTGGATAGGATACAGGATAGCATTGAGGATAGGATACAGGATAGCATTGAGGATAGGATAGGATAGAGGATAGGATAGGATAGAGGATAGGATAGGATAGAGGATAGGATAGGTTAGAGGATAGGATAGGATAGAGGATAGGATAGGATAGAGGATAGGATAGGATAGAGGATAGGATAGGATAGAGGATAGGATAGGATAGAGGATAGGATAGGATAGAGGATAGGATAGGATAGAGGATAGGATAGGATAGAGGATAGGATAGGATAGAGGATAGAATAGGATAGAGGATAGGATAGGAAAGAGGATAGGATAGGGTAGAGGATAGGATAGGATAGAGGGTAGGATAGGATAGAGGATACGATTGGATAGAGGATAGGATAGGATAGTGGATAGGATAGGACAAACGGTAGGATAGGATAGAGGATAGGATAGGATGGAGGATAGGATAGGAAAGAGGATAGGATAGGGGATTGAATAGGATACAGGATACGATAGGATAGACGATAGGATACGGGATTGAATAGGATAGAGGATGGGATAGGATAGAGGATACAATAGGATAGATGATAGGATAGGATAGAGTGTAGGATAGGATACAGGATATTATAGGATATAGGATAGGATAGGATAGATGATAGGATACGTTAGAGAATGGGATAGGATAGAGGATACGATAGGATAGAGGATAGGATAGGACAAACGGTAGGATAGGATAGTGGATAGGATAGGCTAGAGGATAGGATAGGATAGGGGATAAGATAGGATAGAGGACAGGATAGGATAGAGGATAGGATAGGATAGAAAATAGAATAGGACAGAGGATAGGATAGGATAGAAAATAGAATAGGACAGAGGATAGGATACGACAGAGGATATTATAGGATAGAGGATAGGATAGGGGATTGGATAGGATACAGGATTGCATTGAGGATAGCATAGGATAGGGGATTGGATAGGATAGAGTATAGGATAGGATAGAGGATAGGATAGGATGGAGGATAGGATAGGAAAGAAGATAGGATAGGGGATTGCATAGGATACAGGATTGCATTGTGGATAGGATAGGATC
This sequence comes from Halictus rubicundus, assembly GCF_050948215.1. Lineage (NCBI taxonomy): Eukaryota > Metazoa > Arthropoda > Insecta > Hymenoptera > Halictidae > Halictus > Halictus rubicundus. The sequence continues at coordinate 70,877 of NW_027488839.1, read as the reverse complement.
GAGGATAGGATAGAGGATTGGATAGGATAGAGTATTGGATAGAATAGAGGATATTATAGGATAGAGGATTGGATAGGATAGAGAATACGATAGAGGATAGTATATAGTATAGGATAGAGGATAGGATAGAGGATAGGATAGAGGATAGGATAGAGGATTGGATTGTATAGAGGATATTATAGAATTGAGGAATGGATAGGGTAGAGGATTGGATAGGATAGAGGATTGGATAGGATAGAGGATAGGATAGGATAGGATAGAGGATGGGATAGGGGATTGGGTAGGATACAGGATTGGATAGGATAGAGGATGTTATAGAATAGAGGATTGGATAGGATAGAGGATAGGATAGGATAGACGATAGGATAGAATAGAGAATAGGATAGGATAAAAAATAGGATACGACAGAGGATAGGATAGGATAGAGGATATTATATAATAGAGGATAGGATAGGATAGAGGATGGGATAGGATAGAGGATACAATAGGATAGAGGATAGGATAGGATAGAGGATTGGATAGGATACAGGATTGCATTGAGGATAGGATAGGATAGAGGATATGATAGAATAGAGGATATTATGGGATAGAGGATTGGATAGGATAGAGGATAGGATAGGATAGAGGATGGGATAGGATAGAGGATGGGATAGGATACAGGATGGGATAGGGGATTGGATAGGATACAGGATTGGATAGGATAGAGGGTGTTATACAATATAGGATTGGATAGGATAGAGGATTGGATAGAATAGATTATATTATAGGATAGAGGATAGGATAGGATAGAGGATAGGATAGGACAGAGGATTGGATAGGATACAGGATAGCATTCAGGTTAGGATAGGATAGAGGATATTATAGGATAGACGTTTGGATAGGATAGAGGATAGGATAGGATTGAGGATAGGATAGGATAGAGGATAGGATAGAGGATAGCATAGAGGATTGGATAGGATAGAGGATATTATAGAATAGAGGAATGGATAGGATAGAGGATTGGATAGAATAGAGGATACTATGGGATAGAGGATTGGATAGGATAGAGGATAGGATAGGATAGAGGATAGGATAGGATAGAGGATAGGATAGACGATTGGATTGGATAGAGGATATTATAGAATTGAGGAATGGATAGGATGGAGGGTTGGATAGAATAGAGGATATTATAGGATAGAGGTTTGGATAGGATAGAGGATAGGATAGGATAGAAGATTGGATAGGATACAGGATAGGATAGGATAGAGGATAGGATAGAGGATAGGATAGAGGATAGGATAGAGGATAGGATAGGATAGAGGATAGCATAGGATAGAGGATAGGATAGGATAGAGGATAGGATAGGATAGAGGATAGGATAGGATAGAGGATAGGATATGATAGAGGATAGGATAGGATAGAGGATACGATAGGATAGAGGATAGGATAGGATAGAGGATAGGATAGGACAAACGGTAGGATAGGATAGTGGATAGGATAGGCTAGAGGATAGGATAGGATAGGGGATAAGATAGGATAGAGGACAGGATAGGATAGAGGATAGGATAGGATAGAAAATAGAATAGGACAGAGGATAGGATACGACAGAGGATATTATAGGATAGAGGATAGGATAGGGGATTGGATAGGATACAGGATTGCATTGAGGATAGCATAGGATAGGGGATTGGATAGGATAGAGTATAGGATAGGATGGAGGATAGGATAGGAAAGAAGATAGGATAGGGGATTGCATAGGATACAGGATTGCATTGTGGATAGGATAGGATCGAGGATAGGATAGAGGATTGGATAGGATAGAGTATTGGATAGAATAGAGGATATTATAGGATAGAGGATTGGATAGGATAGAGAATACGATAGAGGATAGTATATAGTATAGGATAGAGGATAGGATAGAGGATAGGATAGAGGATAGGATAGAGGATTGGATTGTATAGAGGATATTATAGAATTGAGGAATGGATAGGGTAGAGGATTGGATAGGATAGAGGATTGGATAGGATAGAGGATAGGATAGGATAGGATAGAGGATGGGATAGGGGATTGGGTAGGATACAGGATTGGATAGGATAGAGGATGTTATAGAATAGAGGATTGGATAGGATAGAGGATAGGATAGGATAGACGATAGGATAGAATAGAGAATAGGATAGGATAAAAAATAGGATACGACAGAGGATAGGATAGGATAGAGGATATTATATAATAGAGGATAGGATAGGATAGAGGATGGGATAGGATAGAGGATACAATAGGATAGAGGATAGGATAGGATAGAGGATTGGATAGGATACAGGATTGCATTGAGGATAGGATAGGATAGAGGATATGATAGAATAGAGGATATTATGGGATAGAGGATTGGATAGGATAGAGGATAGGATAGGATAGAGGATGGGATAGGATAGAGGATGGGATAGGATACAGGATGGGATAGGGGATTGGATAGGATACAGGATTGGATAGGATAGAGGGTGTTATACAATATAGGATTGGATAGGATAGAGGATTGGATAGAATAGATTATATTATAGGATAGAGGATAGGATAGGATAGGGGATAGGATAGGACAGAGGATTGGATAGGATACAGGATAGCATTCAGGTTAGGATAGGATAGAGGATATTATAGGATAGACGTTTGGATAGGATAGAGGATAGGATAGGATTGAGGATAGGATAGGATAGAGGATAGGATAGAGGATAGCATAGAGGATTGGATAGGATAGAGGATATTATAGAATAGAGGAATGGATAGGATAGAGGATTGGATAGAATAGAGGATACTATGGGATAGAGGATTGGATAGGATAGAGGATAGGATAGGATAGAGGATAGGATAGGATAGAGGATAGGATAGAGGATTGGATTGGATAGAGGATATTATAGAATTGAAGAATGGATAGGATGGACGGTTGGATAGAATAGAGGATATTATAGGATAGAGGTTTGGATAGGATAGAGGATAGGATAGGATAGAAGATTGGATAGGATACAGGATAGCATTGAGGATAGGATACAGGATAGCATTGAGGATAGGATAGGATAGAGGATAGGATAGGATAGAGGATAGGATAGGATAGAGGATAGGATAGGTTAGAGGATAGGATAGGATAGAGGATAGGATAGGATAGAGGATAGGATAGGATAGAGGATAGGATGTGATAGAGGATAGGATAGGATAGAGGATAGGATAGGATAGAGGATAGGATAGGATAGAGGATAGGATAGGATAGAGGATAGGATAGGATAGAGGATAGAATAGGATAGAGGATAGGATAGGAAAGAGGATAGGATAGGGTAGAGGATAGGATAGGATAGAGGGTAGGATAGGATAGAGGATACGATTGGATAGAGGATAGGATAGGATAGTGGATAGGATAGGACAAACGGTAGGATAGGATAGAGGATAGGATAGGATGGAGGATAGGATAGGAAAGAGGATAGGATAGGGGATTGAATAGGATACAGGATACGATAGGATAGACGATAGGATACGGGATTGAATAGGATAGAGGATGGGATAGGATAGAGGATACAATAGGATAGATGATAGGATAGGATAGAGTGTAGGATAGGATACAGGATATTATAGGATATAGGATAGGATAGGATAGATGATAGGATACGTTAGAGAATGGGATAGGATAGAGGATACGATAGGATAGAGGATAGGATAGGATAGAGGTTTGTATAGGATAGAGGATAGGACAGGATAGAGGATTGTATAGGATAGAGGATAGAATAGGATAGAGGATAGGATAGGATAGAGGATAGGATAGGATAGAGGATACGATAGAGGATTGGATAGGATAGAGGATAGGATAGGATAGAGGATATTATATTATAGAGGATAGGATAGGATAGAGGATATTATATTATAGAGGATAGGATAGGATAGAGGATATTATAGGATAGAGGATAGGATAGGATAGAGGATAGGATAGGTTAGAGGTTAGAGGATAGGATATTATAGAGGATAGGATAGGATAGAGGATATGATAGAGGATTGGATAGGATAGAGGATAGGATAGGATAGAGGATATTATATTATAGAGGATAGGATAGGATAGAGGATATTATAGGATAGAGGATAGGATAGGATAGAGGATAGGATAGGATAGAGGATAGGATAGGATAGAGGATAGGATAGGATAGAGGATAGGATAGGATAGAGGATAGGATAGGATAGAGGACAGGATATTATAGAGGATAGGGTAGGATACAGGATATAATAGGACAGATGATACGATAGGATAGAGGATAGGATAGGATAGGGGATTGGATTTGATAGAGGATAGGATAGGAAAGAGGATTGGATAGGATGGAGCATAGGATAGGAAAGAGTATAGGATAGGGGATTGGATAGGATACAGGATAGGATAGGATAGAGAATAGGATAGGGGATTGGATAGGATAGAGGATAGGATAGGATAGAGTATAGGATAGGATGCAGGATATTATAGGATATAGGATAGGATAGGATAGATGATAGGATCGGATAGAGGATATTATAGGATAGTCGATAGGATAGGATAGAGGATATTATAGGATAGAGGATAGGATAGGATGGAGGATAGGATAAGATTGAGGATAGGATAGGATAGAGGATGGGATAGGGGATTGGACAGGATAGAGGATAGGATAGGATAGAGAATATTATAGGATAGAAGATAGGATAGGAAAGAGTATAGGATAGGATACAGGATATTATAAGATATAGGATAGGATAGGATAGATGATAGGATACGTTAGAGGATGGGATAGGATAGAGGATACGTTAGGATAGAGGATAGGTTAGGATAGAGGATAGGATAGGATGGAGCATAGGATAGGAAAGAGTATAGGATAGGGGATTGGATAGGATACAGGATAGGATAGGATAGAGAATAGGATAGGGGATTGGATAGGATAGAGGATAGGATAGGATAGAGTATAGGATAGGATGCAGGATATTAGAGGATATAGGATAGGATAGGATAGATGATAGGATACGTTAGAGGATGGGATAGGATAGAGGATACGATAGGATAGAGGATATTATAGGATAGACAATTGGATAGGATAGAGGATAGGATAGGATAGAGGATCGGATAGGATAGAGCATACGATAGGATAGAGGATAGAATAGGATAGAGGATAGGATAGGATAAAGGATAGGATAGGATGGAGGATAGGATAAGATAGAGGATAGGATAGGGGATTGGATACGATACAGGATAGGATAGGATAGAGGATAGGATAAAGGATAGGATAGAGGATTGGATAGGATAGATGATAGGATACGATAGAGGATATAATAGGATAGAAGATAGGATAGGATAGAGGATAGGATAGGATAGAGGATAGGATAGAGGATAGGATAGGGGATTTGATAGGATAGATGATAAGGTAGGATAAAAGATAGGATAGGATAGAGGATAGGATAGGATAGAGGATAGGATAGGATAGAGGATAGGATAGGATAGGATACAGGATAGGATAGGATAGGGGATTTGATAGGATAGAGGATAGGATAGGATAGACGATAGGATAGGATACAGGAAAGGATAGGATTGAGGATAGGATAGGATGGAGGATAGGATAGGATAGAGGATAGGATAGGATAGAGGATAGGATAGGATAGAGGATAGGATAGGATAGAGGATAGGATAGGATAGAGGATAGGATAGGATAGAGGATAGGATAGGATAGAAGATAGGATAGGATAGAGGATAGGATAGGATAGAGGATAGGATAGGATAGAGGATAGGAGAGGATAGAAGATAGGATAGGATAGAGGACAGGATAGGATAGAGGATAGGATAGGATAGAGGATAGAGGATAGAGGATAGGATTGGATAGTGGATAGGATAGGATAGAGGATAGGATAGGATAGAGGATAGGATAGACGATAGGATAGGATAGAGGATTGGATAGGATAGAGGATAGATGATAGGATAGGATAGAGGATAGAGGATAGGATAGGGGATTTGATAGGATAGAGGATAGGATAGGATAGAAATAGGATAGGATAGAGGATAGGATAGGATAGAGGATAGGATAGGATAGAGGATAGGATAGTGGATTTGATAGGACAGAGGATAGGATAGGATAGAAGATAGGATAGGATAGAGGATAGGATAGGATAGAGGATAGGATAGGGAATTTGATAGGATAGATGATAAGGTAGGATAAAAGATAGGATAGGATAGAGGATAGGATAGGATAGAGGATAGGATAGGATAGAGGATAGGATAGGATAGAGGATAGGATAGGATACAGGATAGGATAGGATAGAGGATAGGATAGGATAGAGGATAGGATAGGATAGAGGATAGGATAGACGATAGGATAGGATAGAGGATTGGATAGGATAGAGGATAGGATAGGATAGAGGATAGGATAGGATAGAGGATAGGATAGGATAGGGGATTGGATGGAGGATAGGATAGGATAGAGGATAGGATAGGGGATTTGATAGGATAGAGGATAGGATAGGATAGAAGATAGGATAGGATAGAGGATAGGATAGAGGATAGGATAGGATAGAGGATAGGATAGGATAGAGGATAGGATAGGATAGAGGATAGGATAGAGGATAGGATAGAGGATAGGATAGGATAGAGGATAGGATAGGATAGAGGATGGGATAGGATAGAGGATGGGATAGGGGATTGGATAGGATACAGGATTGGATAGGATAGAGGATGTTATAGAATAGAGGATTGGATAGCATAGAGGATTGGATAGAATAGATTATAATATAGGATAGAGGATAGGATAGGATAGAGGATAGGATAGGATACAGGATAGCATTCAGGATAGGATAGGATAGAGGATATTATAGGATAGACGATAGGATAGGATAGAAAATAGGATACGACAGAGGATACAATAGGATAGAGGATAGGATACGATAGAGGATTGGATAGGATACAGGATAGCATTCAGGATAGGATAGGATAGAGGATATTATAGGATAGACGATAGGATAGAATAGAGGATAGGATAGGATAGAAAATAGGATACGACAGAGGATAGGATAGGATAGAGGATATTATAGGATAGAGGATAGGATAGGATAGAGGATGGGATAGGATAGAGGATACAGTATTATAGAGGATAGGATAGGATAGAGGATTGTATATGATACAGGATTGCATTGAGGATAGGATAGGATAGAGGATAGGATAGAGGACAGGATAGAGGATAGGATAGAACGATAGTATAGAGGATAGGATAGAAGACAGGATAGAGGATTGGATAGGATAGAGGATATTTTAGGGTAGAGGATCGGATAGGATAGAGGATAGGATATGATAGAGGATAGGATAGGATAGAGAATAGGATAGGATATAGGATATTATAGGATAGAGGATAGGATATGATATATGATATTATAGGATGCAGGATTGGATACGATAGAGGATAGGATAGGGGATTGGATACGATAGAGGATAGGATATTATAGAGGATAGGATAGAGGATAGGATAGGATAGAGGATGGGATAGGATAGAGGATAGGGAAGAGGATGGGTAGAGGATTGGATAGGATAGAGGATATTGTATGATAGACATTATGATAGGATAGAGGATGGGATAGGATAGAGGATACAATAGGATAGAGGATAGGATAGGATAGAGGATAGGATAGGGTAGAGGATAGGATAGGATTGAGGATAGGATAGGATAGAGGATGGGATAGGGGATTGGATAGGATAAAGGATTGGATAGGATAGAGGATAGGATAGAGGATAGGATAGAGGATGGATAGGATAGAGGATTGGATAGAATAGAGGATATTATAGGATAGAGGATAGGATAGAGGTTTGGAATAGGATAGAGGATAGGATAGGGGATAGGATAGGATTAAGGATAGGATAGGATAGAGGATAGGATAGGATAGGATAGAGAATAGGATAGGATATATGATATTATAGGATAGAGGATATGATAGGATAGAGGATAGGATAGGATAGAGGATAGGATAGGATAGAGGATAGGATAGGATAGAGGATAGGTTAGGATAGAGGATTGGATAGGACAGAGGATAGGATAGAGGATAGGATAGAGGATTGGATAGGATTGAGTATATTATAGGATAGAAGATAGGATAGGATAGAGGATAGGATATGATAGAGGATAGGATAGGATAGACGATAGGATAGAATAAAGGATAGGATAGGATAGAAAATAGGATACGACAGAGGATAGGATAGGCTAGAGGATATTATAGGATGGAGGATAGGATAGGATAGAGGATGGGATAGGATAGAGAATCGGATAGGTTAGAGGATTGTATAGGATACAGGATTGCATTGAGGATAGGATAGGATAGAGGATAGGATAGAGGATAGGATAGAGGATAGGATAGAGGATAGGATACTATGGAGGATAGGTTAGGATAGAGGATTGGATTGCATTGAGGATAGGATAGGATAGAGGATAGGATAGAGGATTGGATAGGATAGAGGATATTATAGAATAGAGGAATGGATAGGACAGAGGATTGGATAGAATAGAGGGTATTATGGGATAGAGGATTGGATAAGATAGAAGATAGGATAGGATAGAAGATAGGATAGGATAGAGGATTGGATAGGATACAGGATAGCATTCAGGATAGGATAGGATAGAGGATATTATAGGATAGACGATAGGATAGGATAGAGGATAGGATAGGATAGAGGATGGGATAGGATAGAAGATACGATAGGATAGAGGATAGGATAGGATAGAGGATTGGATAGGATACAGGATTGCATTGAGGATAGGATAGGATAGAGGATAGGATAGAGGATAGGATAGAGGATTGGATAGGATATAGGATATTATAGAATAGTGGAATGGATAGGATAGAGGATTGGATAGAATAGAGTATATTATGGGATAGAGGATTGGATAGTATAGAGGATAGGATAGAGGATAGGATAGAGGATAGGATAGAGGATAGGATAGAGGATAGGATAGGATAGAGGATAGGATAGGATAGATGATAGGATAGGATAGAGGATAGGATAGGATAGAGGATATGATAGAATAGAGGATATTATGAGATAGAGGATTGGATAAGATAGAGTATTGGATAGGATACAGGATAGCATTCAGGATAGGATAGGATAGAGGATATTATAGGATAGACGATTGGATAGGATAGAGGATAGGATAGGATTGAGGATAGGATAGGATAGAGGATAGGATAGGATAGAGGATAGGATAGGATAGAGGATAGGATAGAGGATAGGATAGAGGATAGGATAGAGGATAGGATAGGATAGAGGATAGCATAGGATAGAGGATAGGATAGGATAGAGGATAGGATAGGATAGAGGATAGGATAGGATAGAGGATAGGATATGATAGAGGATAGGATAGGATAGAGGATACGATAGGATAGAGGATAGGATAGGATAGAGGATAGGATAGGACAAACGGTAGGATAGGATAGTGGATAGGATAGGCTAGAGGATAGGATAGGATAGGGGATAAGATAGGATAGAGGACAGGATAGGATAGAGGATAGGATAGGATAGAAAATAGAATAGGACAGAGGATAGGATAGGATAGAAAATAGAATAGGACAGAGGATAGGATACGACAGAGGATATTATAGGATAGAGGATAGGATAGGGGATTGGATAGGATACAGGATTGCATTGAGGATAGCATAGGATAGGGGATTGGATAGGATAGAGTATAGGATAGGATAGAGGATAGGATAGGATGGAGGATAGGATAGGAAAGAAGATAGGATAGGGGATTGCATAGGATACAGGATTGCATTGTGGATAGGATAGGATCGAGGATAGGATAGAGGATTGGATAGGATAGAGTATTGGATAGAATAGAGGATATTATAGGATAGAGGATTGGATAGGATAGAGAATACGATAGAGGATAGTATATAGTATAGGATAGAGGATAGGATAGAGGATAGGATAGAGGATAGGATAGAGGATTGGATTGTATAGAGGATATTATAGAATTGAGGAATGGATAGGGTAGAGGATTGGATAGGATAGAGGATTGGATAGGATAGAGGATAGGATAGGATAGGATAGAGGATGGGATAGGGGATTGGGTAGGATACAGGATTGGATAGGATAGAGGATGTTATAGAATAGAGGATTGGATAGGATAGAGGATAGGATAGGATAGACGATAGGATAGAATAGAGAATAGGATAGGATAAAAAATAGGATACGACAGAGGATAGGATAGGATAGAGGATATTATATAATAGAGGATAGGATAGGATAGAGGATGGGATAGGATAGAGGATACAATAGGATAGAGGATAGGATAGGATAGAGGATTGGATAGGATACAGGATTGCATTGAGGATAGGATAGGATAGAGGATATGATAGAATAGAGGATATTATGGGATAGAGGATTGGATAGGATAGAGGATAGGATAGGATAGAGGATGGGATAGGATAGAGGATGGGATAGGATACAGGATGGGATAGGGGATTGGATAGGATACAGGATTGGATAGGATAGAGGGTGTTATACAATATAGGATTGGATAGGATAGAGGATTGGATAGAATAGATTATATTATAGGATAGAGGATAGGATAGGATAGAGGATAGGATAGGACAGAGGATTGGATAGGATACAGGATAGCATTCAGGTTAGGATAGGATAGAGGATATTATAGGATAGACGTTTGGATAGGATAGAGGATAGGATAGGATTGAGGATAGGATAGGATAGAGGATAGGATAGAGGATAGCATAGAGGATTGGATAGGATAGAGGATATTATAGAATAGAGGAATGGATAGGATAGAGGATTGGATAGAATAGAGGATACTATGGGATAGAGGATTGGATAGGATAGAGGATAGGATAGGATAGAGGATAGGATAGGATAGAGGATAGGATAGACGATTGGATTGGATAGAGGATATTATAGAATTGAGGAATGGATAGGATGGAGGGTTGGATAGAATAGAGGATATTATAGGATAGAGGTTTGGATAGGATAGAGGATAGGATAGGATAGAAGATTGGATAGGATACAGGATAGGATAGGATAGAGGATAGGATAGAGGATAGGATAGAGGATAGGATAGAGGATAGGATAGGATAGAGGATAGCATAGGATAGAGGATAGGATAGGATAGAGGATAGGATAGGATAGAGGATAGGATAGGATAGAGGATAGGATATGATAGAGGATAGGATAGGATAGAGGATACGATAGGATAGAGGATAGGATAGGATAGAGGATAGGATAGGACAAACGGTAGGATAGGATAGTGGATAGGATAGGCTAGAGGATAGGATAGGATAGGGGATAAGATAGGATAGAGGACAGGATAGGATAGAGGATAGGATAGGATAGAAAATAGAATAGGACAGAGGATAGGATACGACAGAGGATATTATAGGATAGAGGATAGGATAGGGGATTGGATAGGATACAGGATTGCATTGAGGATAGCATAGGATAGGGGATTGGATAGGATAGAGTATAGGATAGGATGGAGGATAGGATAGGAAAGAAGATAGGATAGGGGATTGCATAGGATACAGGATTGCATTGTGGATAGGATAGGATCGAGGATAGGATAGAGGATTGGATAGGATAGAGTATTGGATAGAATAGAGGATATTATAGGATAGAGGATTGGATAGGATAGAGAATACGATAGAGGATAGTATATAGTATAGGATAGAGGATAGGATAGAGGATAGGATAGAGGATAGGATAGAGGATTGGATTGTATAGAGGATATTATAGAATTGAGGAATGGATAGGGTAGAGGATTGGATAGGATAGAGGATTGGATAGGATAGAGGATAGGATAGGATAGGATAGAGGATGGGATAGGGGATTGGGTAGGATACAGGATTGGATAGGATAGAGGATGTTATAGAATAGAGGATTGGATAGGATAGAGGATAGGATAGGATAGACGATAGGATAGAATAGAGAATAGGATAGGATAAAAAATAGGATACGACAGAGGATAGGATAGGATAGAGGATATTATATAATAGAGGATAGGATAGGATAGAGGATGGGATAGGATAGAGGATACAATAGGATAGAGGATAGGATAGGATAGAGGATTGGATAGGATACAGGATTGCATTGAGGATAGGATAGGATAGAGGATATGATAGAATAGAGGATATTATGGGATAGAGGATTGGATAGGATAGAGGATAGGATAGGATAGAGGATGGGATAGGATAGAGGATGGGATAGGATACAGGATGGGATAGGGGATTGGATAGGATACAGGATTGGATAGGATAGAGGGTGTTATACAATATAGGATTGGATAGGATAGAGGATTGGATAGAATAGATTATATTATAGGATAGAGGATAGGATAGGATAGAGGATAGGATAGGACAGAGGAGTGGATAGGATACAGGATAGCATTCAGGTTAGGATAGGATAGAGGATATTATAGGATAGACGTTTGGATAGGATAGAGGATAGGATAGGATTGAGGATAGGATAGGATAGAGGATAGGATAGAGGATAGCATAGAGGATTGGATAGGATAGAGGATATTATAGAATAGAGGAATGGATAGGATAGAGGATTGGATAGAATAGAGGATACTATGGGATAGAGGATTGGATAGGATAGAGGATAGGATAGGATAGAGGATAGGATAGGATAGAGGATAGGATAGAGGATTGGATTGGATAGAGGATATTATAGAATTGAAGAATGGATAGGATGGAGGGTTGGATAGAATAGAGGATATTATAGGATAGAGGTTTGGATAGGATAGAGGATAGGATAGGATAGAAGATTGGATAGGATACAGGATAGCATTGAGGATAGGATACAGGATAGCATTGAGGATAGGATAGGATAGAGGATAGGATAGGATAGAGGATAGGATAGGATAGAGGATAGGATAGGTTAGAGGATAGGATAGGATAGAGGATAGGATAGGATAGAGGATAGGATAGGATAGAGGATAGGATAGGATAGAGGATAGGATAGGATAGAGGATAGGATAGGATAGAGGATAGGATAGGATAGAGGATAGGATAGGATAGAGGATAGGATAGGATAGAGGATAGAATAGGATAGAGGATAGGATAGGAAAGAGGATAGGATAGGGTAGAGGATAGGATAGGATAGAGGGTAGGATAGGATAGAGGATACGATTGGATAGAGGATAGGATAGGATAGTGGATAGGATAGGACAAACGGTAGGATAGGATAGAGGATAGGATAGGATGGAGGATAGGATAGGAAAGAGGATAGGATAGGGGATTGAATAGGATACAGGATACGATAGGATAGACGATAGGATACGGGATTGAATAGGATAGAGGATGGGATAGGATAGAGGATACAATAGGATAGATGATAGGATAGGATAGAGTGTAGGATAGGATACAGGATATTATAGGATATAGGATAGGATAGGATAGATGATAGGATACGTTAGAGAATGGGATAGGATAGAGGATACGATAGGATAGAGGATAGGATAGGATAGAGGTTTGTATAGGATAGAGGATAGGACAGGATAGAGGATTGTATAGGATAGAGGATAGAATAGGATAGAGGATAGGATAGGATAGAGGATAGGATAGGATAGAGGATACGATAGAGGATTGGATAGGATAGAGGATAGGATAGGATAGAGGATATTATATTATAGAGGATAGGATAGGATAGAGGATATTATATTATAGAGGATAGGATAGGATAGAGGATATTATAGGATAGAGGATAGGATAGGATAGAGGATAGGATAGGTTAGAGGTTAGAGGATAGGATATTATAGAGGATAGGATAGGATAGAGGATATGATAGAGGATTGGATAGGATAGAGGATAGGATAGGATAGAGGATATTATATTATAGAGGATAGGATAGGATAGAGGATATTATAGGATAGAGGATAGGATAGGATAGAGGATAGGATAGGATAGAGGATAGGATAGGATAGAGGATAGGATAGGATAGAGGATAGGATAGGATAGAGGATAGGATAGGATAGAGGACAGGATATTATAGAGGATAGGGTAGGATACAGGATATAATAGGACAGATGATACGATAGGATAGAGGATAGGATAGGATAGGGGATTGGATTTGATAGAGGATAGGATAGGAAAGAGGATTGGATAGGATGGAGCATAGGATAGGAAAGAGTATAGGATAGGGGATTGGATAGGATACAGGATAGGATAGGATAGAGAATAGGATAGGGGATTGGATAGGATAGAGGATAGGATAGGATAGAGTATAGGATAGGATGCAGGATATTATAGGATATAGGATAGGATAGGATAGATGATAGGATCGGATAGAGGATATTATAGGATAGTCGATAGGATAGGATAGAGGATATTATAGGATAGAGGATAGGATAGGATGGAGGATAGGATAAGATTGAGGATAGGATAGGATAGAGGATGGGATAGGGGATTGGACAGGATAGAGGATAGGATAGGATAGAGAATATTATAGGATAGAAGATAGGATAGGAAAGAGTATAGGATAGGATACAGGATATTATAAGATATAGGATAGGATAGGATAGATGATAGGATACGTTAGAGGATGGGATAGGATAGAGGATACGTTAGGATAGAGGATAGGTTAGGATAGAGGATAGGATAGGATGGAGCATAGGATAGGAAAGAGTATAGGATAGGGGATTGGATAGGATACAGGATAGGATAGGATAGAGAATAGGATAGGGGATTGGATAGGATAGAGGATAGGATAGGATAGAGTATAGGATAGGATGCAGGATATTATAGGATATAGGATAGGATAGGATAGATGATAGGATACGTTAGAGGATGGGATAGGATAGAGGATACGATAGGATAGAGGATATTATAGGATAGACAATTGGATAGGATAGAGGATAGGATAGGATAGAGGATCGGATAGGATAGAGCATACGATAGGATAGAGGATAGAATAGGATAGAGGATAGGATAGGATAAAGGATAGGATAGGATGGAGGATAGGATAAGATAGAGGATAGGATAGGGGATTGGATACGATACAGGATAGGATAGGATAGAGGATAGGATAAAGGATAGGATAGAGGATTGGATAGGATAGATGATAGGATACGATAGAGGATATAATAGGATAGAAGATAGGATAGGATAGAGGATAGGATAGGATAGAGGATAGGATAGAGGATAGGATAGGGGATTTGATAGGATAGATGATAAGGTAGGATAAAAGATAGGATAGGATAGAGGATAGGATAGGATAGAGGATAGGATAGGATAGGATACAGGATAGGATAGGATAGGGGATTTGATAGGATAGAGGATAGGATAGGATAGACGATAGGATAGGATACAGGAAAGGATAGGATTGAGGATAGGATAGGATGGAGGATAGGATAGGATAGAGGATAGGATAGGATAGAGGATAGGATAGGATAGAGGATAGGATAGGATAGAGGATAGGATAGGATAGAGGATAGGATAGGATAGAAGATAGGATAGGATAGAGGATAGGATAGGATAGAGGATAGGATAGGATAGAGGATAGGATAGGATAGAGGATAGGAGAGGATAGAAGATAGGATAGGATAGAGGACAGGATAGGATAGAGGATAGGATAGGATAGAGGATAGAGGATAAGATTGGATAGTGGATAGGATAGGATAGAGGATAGGATAGGATAGAGGATAGGATAGACGATAGGATAGGATAGAGGATTGGATAGGATAGAGGATAGATGATAGGATAGGATAGAGGATAGAGGATAGGATAGGGGATTTGATAGGATAGAGGATAGGATAGGATAGAAATAGGATAGGATAGAGGATAGGATAGGATAGAGGATAGGATAGGATAGAGGATAGGATAGGATAGAGGATAGGATAGGATAGAGGATAGGATAGTGGATTTGATAGGACAGAGGATAGGATAGGATAGAAGATAGGATAGGATAGAGGATAGGATAGGATAGAGGATAGGATAGAGGATAGGATAGGGAATTTGATAGGATAGATGATAAGGTAGGATAAAAGATAGGATAGGATAGAGGATAGGATAGGATAGAGGATAGGATAGGATAGAGGATAGGATAGGATAGAGGATAGGATAGGATACAGGATAGGATAGGATAGAGGATAGGATAGGATAGAGGATAGGATAGGATAGAGGATAGGATAGACGATAGGATAGGATAGAGGATTGGATAGGATAGAGGATAGGATAGGATAGAGGATAGGATAGGATAGAGGATAGGATAGGATAGGGGATTGGATGGAGGATAGGATAGGATAGAGGATAGGATAGGGGATTTGATAGGATAGAGGATAGGATAGGATAGAAGATAGGATAGGATAGAGGATAGGATAGGATAGAGGATAGGATTGGATAGAGGATAGGATAGGATAGAGGATAGGATAGAGGATAGGATAGAGGATAGGATAGGATAGAGGATAGGATAGGATAGAGGATAGAGGATAAGATAGGATAGAGGATAGGATAGGATAGAGGATAGGATTGGACAGAGAATAGGGTAGGGGATTTCATAGGATAGAGGATAGGATAGGATAGAAGATAGGATAGGATAGAGGATAGGATAGGATAGAGGATAGGATAGGATACAGGACAGGATAGGATACAGGATTGGATAAGATACAGGAAAGGATAGGATTGAGGATAGGATAGGATGGAGGATAGGATAGAATAGAGGATAGGATAAGATAGAGGATTGGATAGGATAGAGGATAGATGATAGGATAGGATAGAGGATAGGATAGGGGATTTGATAGGATAGAGGATAGGATAGGATTGAAAATAGGATAGGATAGAGGATAGGATAGGACAGAGGATAGGATAGGATAGAAGATAGGATAGGATAGAGGATAGGATAGGATAGAGGATAGGATAGGGGATTTGATAGGATAGATGATAAGGTAGGATAAAAGATAGGATAGGATAGAGGATAGGATAGGATAGAGGATAGGATAGGATAGAGGATAGGATAGGATACAGGATAGGATAGGATAGAGGATAGGATAGGATAGAGGATAGGATAGGATAGAGGACAGGATAGGATACAGGATTGGATAGGATACAGGAAAGGATAGGATTAAGGATAGGATAGGATGGAGGATAGGATAGGATAGAGGATAGGATAGGGTAGAGGATAGGATAGGATAGAGGATAGGATAGGATAGAGGATAGGATAGGATAGAGAACAGGATAGGATACAGGATTGGATAGGATACAGGAAAGGATAGGATTGAGGATAGGATAGGATGGAGGATAGGATAGGATAGAGGATAGGATAGGATAGAGGGTTGGATAGACGATAGGATAGGACAGAGGATAGGATAGGATAGAGGATAGAGGATAGGATAGGATAGAGGATAGAGGATAGGATAGGATAGAGGATAGGATAGGATAGAGGATAGGATAGGATAGAGGATAGGATAGGATAGAGGATAGGATAGGATGGAGGATAGGAACGGATAGATGATATTATAGGATAGAGGATAGGATATGATAGAGTATACGATATTATAGAGGGTAGGATAGGATAGAGCATAGGATAGGCGATTGGATAGGATAGAGGATAGGATAGGGGATTTGATAGGATAGAGGATAGGATAATATAGAGGACAGGATAGGATAGAGGATAGGATAGAATAGAGGATTGGATAGGATACAGGAAAGGATAGACTTGAGGATAGATGATAGGATAGGATAGAGGATTGGATAGGATACAGGATAGGATAGGATAGACGATAGCATAGGGGATTTGATAGGATAGAGGATAGGATAGGATAGAGGATAGGATAGGATAGAGGATAGGATAGGATAAAGGATAAGATAGGATAGAGGATAGGATAGGACCTATCCTCTAGGATAGGATAGGATAGAGGATAGGATAGGACAGAGGATAGGGTAGGGGATTTGATAGGATAGAGGATAGGATAGGGTAGGGGATTTGATAGGATAGAGGATAGGATAGGATAGAAGATAGGATAGGATAGAGGATAGGATAGGATAGAAGATAGGATAGGATAGAGGATAGGATAGGATAGAGGATAGGATAGGATAGAGGATAGGATAGGACAGAGGATAGGGTAGGGGATTTGATAGGATAGAGGATAGGATAGGATAGAAGATAGGATAGGATAGAGGATAGGATAGTATAGGATAGAGGATAGGATAGGATAGAGGATATTATAGGATAGAGGATATGATAGGATAGAGGATAGGATAGGATAGAGGATAGGATAGGATAGAAGATAGGATAGGATAGAGGATACGATAGGATAGAGGATAGGATAGGGGATTTGATAGGATAGATGATAAGGTAGGATACTGTATAGGAGAGAGGATAGGATAGAGAATAGGTTAGTATAGAGAATAGGAACGGATAGATGATATTATAGGATAGAGGATATTATATGATAGAGTATACGATATTATAGAGGGTAGGATAGGATAGAGCATAGGATAGGGGATTGGATAGGATAGGATAGATGATAGGATAGGATAGAGGATAGGATAGGCGATTTGATAGGATAGAGGATAG
This sequence comes from Halictus rubicundus, assembly GCF_050948215.1. Classification (NCBI taxonomy): domain Eukaryota; kingdom Metazoa; phylum Arthropoda; class Insecta; order Hymenoptera; family Halictidae; genus Halictus; species Halictus rubicundus. The sequence goes on along the minus strand of NW_027488839.1, from coordinate 52,360 downwards.
GATAGGATAGAAGATAGGATAGGATAGAGGATAGGATAGGATAGAGGATAGGATAGGGGATTTGATAGGATGGAGGATAGGATAGGATAGAGGATAGGATAGGAAAGAGGATAGGATAGGATGGAGGATAGGAACGGATAGATGATATTATAGGATAGAGGATAGGATATGATAGAGTATTCGATATTATAGAGGGTAGGATAGGATAGAGCATAGGATAGGGGATTGGATAGGATAGAGGATAGATGATAGGATAGGATAGAGGATAGGATAGGGGATTTGATAGGATAGAGGATAGGATAGGATAGAAGATAGGATAGGATAGAGGATAGGATAGGACAGAGGATAGGATAGGATAGAAGATAGGATAGGATAGAGGATAGGATAGGATAGAGGATAGGATAGGGGATTTGATAGGATAGATGATAAGGTAGGATAAAAGATAGGATAGGATAGAGGATAGGATAGGATAGAGGATAGGATAGGATAGAGGATAGGATAGGATAGAGGATACGATAGGATAGAGGATAGGATAGGATACAGGATAGGATAGGATAGAGGATAGGATAGGATAGAGGATAGGATAGGATAGAGGATTGGATGGAGGATAGGATAGGATAGAGGATATTATAGGATAGAGGATATGATAGGATAGAGGATAGGATAGGATAGAGGATTGGATAGGATAGATGATAGGATAGGATAGAGGATAGGATAGGGGATTTGATAGGATAGAGGATAGGATAGGATAGAAGATAGGATAGGATAGAGGATAGGATAGGATAGAGGATAGGATAGGATAGAGGATAGGATAGAGGATAGGATAGAGGATAGGATAGGATAGAGGATAGGATAGGATAGAGGATAGAGGATAGGATAGGATAGAGGATAGGATAGGATAGAGGATAAGATAGGATAGAGGATAGGATAGGACCTATCCTCTAGGATAGGATAGGATAGAGGATAGGATAGGACAGAGGATAGGGTAGGGGATTTGATAGGATAGAGGATAGGATAGGGTAGGGGATTTGATAGGATAGAGGATAGGATAGGATAGAGGATAGGATAGGATAGAGGATAGGATAGGACAGAGGATAGGGTAGGGGATTTGATAGGATAGAGGATAGGATAGGATAGAAGATAGGATAGGATAGAGGATAGGATAGTATAGGATAGAGGATAGGATAGGATAGAGGATAGGATAGGATAGAGGATAGGGTAAGATAGAGGATTGGATGGAGGATAGGATAGGATAGAGGATATTATAGGATAGAGGATATGATAGGATAGAGGATAGGATAGGATAGAGGATAGGATAGGATAGAAGATAGGATAGGATAGAGGATACGATAGGATAGAGGATAGGATAGGGGATTTGATAGGATAGATGATAAGGTAGGATACTGTATAGGAGAGAGGATAGGAAAGAGAATAGGTTAGTATAGAGAATAGGAACGGATAGATGATATTATAGGATAGAGGATAGGATAGGATAGGATAGAGAATAGGATAGGATATATGATATTATAGGATAGAGGATATGATAGGATAGAGGATAGGATAGGATAGAGGATAGGATAGGATAGAGGATAGGATAGGATAGAGGATAGGTTAGGATAGAGGATTGGATAGGACAGAGGATAGGATAGAGGATAGGATAGAGGATTGGATAGGATTGAGTATATTATAGGATAGAAGATAGGATAGGATAGAGGATAGGATATGATAGAGGATAGGATAGGATAGACGATAGGATAGAATAAAGGATAGGATAGGATAGAAAATAGGATACGACAGAGGATAGGATAGGCTAGAGGATATTATAGGATGGAGGATAGGATAGGATAGAGGATGGGATAGGATAGAGAATCGGATAGGTTAGAGGATTGTATAGGATACAGGATTGCATTGAGGATAGGATAGGATAGAGGATAGGATAGAGGATAGGATAGAGGATAGGATACTATGGAGGATAGGTTAGGATAGAGGATTGGATTGCATTGAGGATAGGATAGGATAGAGGATAGGATAGAGGATTGGATAGGATAGAGGATATTATAGAATAGAGGAATGGATAGGACAGAGGATTGGATAGAATAGAGGGTATTATGGGATAGAGGATTGGATAAGTTAGAGGATAGGATAGGATAGAAGATAGGATAGGATAGAGGATTGGATAGGATACAGGATAGCATTCAGGATAGGATAGGATAGAGGATATTATAGGATAGACGATAGGATAGGATAGAGGATAGGATAGGATAGAGGATGGGATAGGATAGAAGATACGATAGGATAGAGGATAGGATAGGATAGAGGATTGGATAGGATACAGGATTGCATTGAGGATAGGATAGGATAGAGGATAGGATAGAGGATATGATAGAGGATTGGATAGGATATAGGATATTATAGAATAGTGGAATGGATAGGATAGAGGATTGGATAGAATAGAGTATATTATGGGATAGAGGATTGGATAGTATAGAGGATAGGATAGAGGATAGGATAGAGGATAGGATAGAGGATAGGATAGAGGATAGGATAGAGGATAGGATAGAGGATAGGATAGGATAGAGGATAGCATAGGATAGAGGATAGGATAGGATAGAGGATAGGATAGGATAGAGGATAGGATAGGATAGAGGATAGGATATGATAGAGGATAGGATAGGATAGAGGATACGATAGGATAGAGGATAGGATAGGATAGAGGATAGGATAGGACAAACGGTAGGATAGGATAGTGGATAGGATAGGCTAGAGGATAGGATAGGATAGGGGATAAGATAGGATAGAGGACAGGATAGGATAGAGGATAGGATAGGATAGAAAATAGAATAGGACAGAGGATAGGATACGACAGAGGATATTATAGGATAGAGGATAGGATTGGGGATTGGATAGGATACAGGATTGCATTGAGGATAGCATAGGATAGGGGATTGGATAGGATAGAGTATAGGATAGGATAGAGGATAGGATAGGATGGAGGATAGGATAGGAAAGAAGATAGGATAGGGGATTGCATAGGATACAGGATTGCATTGTGGATAGGATAGGATCGAGGATAGGATAGAGGATTGGATAGGATAGAGTATTGGATAGAATAGAGGATATTATAGGATAGAGGATTGGATAGGATAGAGAATACGATAGAGGATAGTATATAGTATAGGATAGAGGATAGGATAGAGGATAGGATAGAGGATAGGATAGAGGATTGGATTGTATAGAGGATATTATAGAATTGAGGAATGGATAGGGTAGAGGATTGGATAGGATAGAGGATTGGATAGGATAGAGGATAGGATAGGATAGGATAGAGGATGGGATAGGGGATTGGGTAGGATACAGGATTGGATAGGATAGAGGATGTTATAGAATAGAGGATTGGATAGGATAGAGGATAGGATAGGATAGACGATAGGATAGAATAGAGGATAGGATAGGATAAAAAATAGGATACGACAGAGGATAGGATAGGATAGAGGATATTATATAATAGAGGATAGGATAGGATAGAGGATGGGATAGGATAGAGGATACAATAGGATAGAGGATAGGATAGGATAGAGGATTGGATAGGATACAGGATTGCATTGAGGATAGGATAGGATAGAGGATATGATAGAATAGAGGATATTATGGGATAGAGGATTGGATAGGATAGAGGATAGGATAGGATAGAGGATGGGATAGGATAGAGGATGGGATAGGATACAGGATGGGATAGGGGATTGGATAGGATACAGGATTGGATAGGATAGAGGGTGTTATACAATATAGGATTGGATAGGATAGAGGATTGGATAGAATAGATTATATTATAGGATAGAGGATAGGATAGGATAGAGGATAGGATAGGACAGAGGATTGGATAGGATAGAGGATAGAATAGGATAGAGGATAGGATAGGAAAGAGGATAGGATAGGATAGAGGATAGGATAGGGGATTTGATAGGATGGAGGATAGGATAGGATAGAGGATAGGATAGGAAAGAGGATAGGATAGGATGGAGGATAGGAACGGATAGATGATATTATAGGATAGAGGATAGGATATGATAGAGTATTCGATATTATAGAGGGTAGGATAGGATAGAGCATAGGATAGGGGATTGGATAGGATAGAGGATAGATGATAGGATAGGATAGAGGATAGGATAGGGGATTTGATAGGATAGAGGATAGGATAGGATAGAAGATAGGATAGGATAGAGGATAGGATAGGACAGAGGATAGGATAGGATAGAAGATAGGATAGGATAGAGGATAGGATAGGATAGAGGATAGGATAGGGGATTTGATAGGATAGATGATAAGGTAGGATAAAAGATAGGATAGGATAGAGGATAGGATAGGATAGAGGATAGGATAGGATAGAGGATAGGATAGGATAGAGGATACGATAGGATAGAGGATAGGATAGGATACAGGATAGGATAGGATAGAGGATAGGATAGGATAGAGGATAGGATAGGATAGAGGATTGGATGGAGGATAGGATAGGATAGAGGATATTATAGGATAGAGGATATGATAGGATAGAGGATAGGATAGGATAGAGGATTGGATAGGATAGATGATAGGATAGGATAGAGGATAGGATAGGGGATTTGATAGGATAGAGGATAGGATAGGATAGAAGATAGGATAGCATAGAGGATAGGATAGGATAGAGGATAGGATAGGATAGAGGATAGGATAGAGGATAGGATAGAGGATAGGATAGGATAGAGGATAGGATAGGATAGAGGATAGAGGATAGGATAGGATAGAGGATAGGATAGGATAGAGGATAGGATTGGACAGAGAATAGGGTAGGGGATTTCATAGGATAGAGGATAGGATAGGATAGAAGATAGGATAGGATAGAGGATAGGATAGGATAGAGGATAGGATAGGATACAGGACAGGATAGGATACAGGATTGGATAAGATACAGGAAAGGATAGGATTGAGGATAGGATAGGATGGAGGATAGGATAGGATAGAGGATAGGATAAGATAGAGGATTGGATAGGATAGAGGATAGATGATAGGATAGGATAGAGGATAGGATAGGGGATTTGATAGGATAGAGGATAGGATAGGATAGAGGATAGGATAGGATACAGGATAGGATAGGATAGAGGATAGGATAGGATAGAGCATAGGATAGGATAGAGGACAGGATAGGATACAGGATTGGATAGGATACAGGAAAGGATAGGATTGAGGATAGGATAATATAGAGGACAGGATAGGATAGAGGATAGGATAGAATAGAGGATTGGATAGGATACAGGAAAGGATAGACTTGAGGATAGATGATAGGATAGGATAGAGGATTGGATAGGATACAGGATAGGATAGGATAGACGATAGGATAGGGGATTTGATAGGATAGAGGATAGGATAGGATAGAGGATAGGATAGGATAGAGGATAAGATAGGATAGAGGATAGGATAGGACCTATCCTCTAGGATAGGATAGGATAGAGGATAGGATAGGACAGAGGATAGGGTAGGGGATTTGATAGGATAGAGGATAGGATAGGGTAGGGGATTTGATAGGATAGAGGATAGGATAGGATAGAGGATAGGATAGGATAGAGGATAGGATAGGACAGAGGATAGGGTAGGGGATTTGATAGGATAGAGGATAGGATAGGATAGAAGATAGGATAGGATAGAGGATAGGATAGTATAGGATAGAGGATAGGATAGGATAGAGGATAGGATAGGATAGAGGATAGGGTAAGATAGAGGATTGGATGGAGGATAGGATAGGATAGAGGATATTATAGGATAGAGGATATGATAGGATAGAGGATAGGATAGGATAGAGGATAGGATAGGATAGAAGATAGGATAGGATAGAGGATACGATAGGATAGAGGATAGGATAGGGGATTTGATAGGATAGATGATAAGGTAGGATACTGTATAGGAGAGAGGATAGGAAAGAGAATAGGTTAGTATAGAGAATAGGAACGGATAGATGATATTATAGGATAGAGGATAGGATAGGATAGGATAGAGAATAGGATAGGATATATGATATTATAGGATAGAGGATATGATAGGATAGAGGATAGGATAGGATAGAGGATAGGATAGGATAGAGGATAGGATAGGATAGAGGATAGGTTAGGATAGAGGATTGGATAGGACAGAGGATAGGATAGATGATAGGATAGAGGATTGGATAGGATTGAGTATATTATAGGATAGAAGATAGGATAGGATAGAGGATAGGATATGATAGAGGATAGGATAGGATAGACGATAGGATAGAATAAAGGATAGGATAGGATAGAAAATAGGATACGACAGAGGATAGGATAGGCTAGAGGATATTATAGGATGGAGGATAGGATAGGATAGAGGATGGGATAGGATAGAGAATCGGATAGGTTAGAGGATTGTATAGGATACAGGATTGCATTGAGGATAGGATAGGATAGAGGATAGGATAGAGGATAGGATAGAGGATAGGATACTATGGAGGATAGGTTAGGATAGAGGATTGGATTGCATTGAGGATAGGATAGGATAGAGGATAGGATAGAGGATTGGATAGGATAGAGGATATTATAGAATAGAGGAATGGATAGGACAGAGGATTGGATAGAATAGAGGGTATTATGGGATAGAGGATTGGATAAGTTAGAGGATAGGATAGGATAGAAGATAGGATAGGATAGAGGATTGGATAGGATACAGGATAGCATTCAGGATAGGATAGGATAGAGGATATTATAGGATAGACGATAGGATAGGATAGAGGATAGGATAGGATAGAGGATGGGATAGGATGGAAGATACGATAGGATAGAGGATAGGATAGGATAGAGGATTGGATAGGATACAGGATTGCATTGAGGATAGGATAGGATAGAGGATAGGATAGAGGATATGATAGAGGATTGGATAGGATATAGGATATTATAGAATAGTGGAATGGATAGGATAGAGGATTGGATAGAATAGAGTATATTATGGGATAGAGGATTGGATAGTATAGAGGATAGGATAGAGGATAGGATAGAGGATAGGATAGAGGATAGGATAGAGGATAGGATAGAGGATAGGATAGAGGATAGGATAGGATAGAGGATAGCATAGGATAGAGGATAGGATAGGATAGAGGATAGGATAGGATAGAGGATAGGATAGGATAGAGGATAGGATATGATAGAGGATAGGATAGGATAGAGGATACGATAGGATAGAGGATAGGATAGGATAGAGGATAGGATAGGACAAACGGTAGGATAGGATAGTGGATAGGATAGGCTAGAGGATAGGATAGGATAGGGGATAAGATAGGATAGAGGACAGGATAGGATAGAGGATAGGATAGGATAGAAAATAGAATAGGACAGAGGATAGGATACGACAGAGGATATTATAGGATAGAGGATAGGATTGGGGATTGGATAGGATACAGGATTGCATTGAGGATAGCATAGGATAGGGGATTGGATAGGATAGAGTATAGGATAGGATAGAGGATAGGATAGGATGGAGGATAGGATAGGAAAGAAGATAGGATAGGGGATTGCATAGGATACAGGATTGCATTGTGGATAGGATAGGATCGAGGATAGGATAGAGGATTGGATAGGATAGAGTATTGGATAGAATAGAGGATATTATAGGATAGAGGATTGGATAGGATAGAGAATACGATAGAGGATAGTATATAGTATAGGATAGAGGATAGGATAGAGGATAGGATAGAGGATAGGATAGAGGATTGGATTGTATAGAGGATATTATAGAATTGAGGAATGGATAGGGTAGAGGATTGGATAGGATAGAGGATTGGATAGGATAGAGGATAGGATAGGATAGGATAGAGGATGGGATAGGGGATTGGGTAGGATACAGGATTGGATAGGATAGAGGATGTTATAGAATAGAGGATTGGATAGGATAGAGGATAGGATAGGATAGACGATAGGATAGAATAGAGGATAGGATAGGATAAAAAATAGGATACGACAGAGGATAGGATAGGATAGAGGATATTATATAATAGAGGATAGGATAGGATAGAGGATGGGATAGGATAGAGGATACAATAGGATAGAGGATAGGATAGGATAGAGGATTGGATAGGATACAGGATTGCATTGAGGATAGGATAGGATAGAGGATATGATAGAATAGAGGATATTATGGGATAGAGGATTGGATAGGATAGAGGATAGGATAGGATAGAGGATGGGATAGGATAGAGGATGGGATAGGATACAGGATGGGATAGGGGATTGGATAGGATACAGGATTGGATAGGATAGAGGGTGTTATACAATATAGGATTGGATAGGATAGAGGATTGGATAGAATAGATTATATTATAGGATAGAGGATAGGATAGGATAGAGGATAGGATAGGACAGAGGATTGGATAGGATAGAGGATAGAATAGGATAGAGGATAGGATAGGAAAGAGGATAGGATAGGGTAGAGGATAGGATAGGATAGAGGGTAGGATAGGATAGAGGATACGATTGGATAGAGGATAGGATAGGATAGTGGATAGGATAGGACAAACGGTAGGATAGGATAGAGGATAGGATAGGATGGAGGATAGGATAGGAAAGAGGATAGGATAGGGGATTGAATAGGATACAGGATACGATAGGATAGACGATAGGATACGGGATTGAATAGGATAGAGGATGGGATAGGATAGAGGATACAATAGGATAGATGATAGGATAGGATAGAGTGTAGGATAGGATACAGGATATTATAGGATATAGGATAGGATAGGATAGATGATAGGATACGTTAGAGAATGGGATAGGATAGAGGATACGATAGGATAGAGGGTAGGATAGGATAGAGGATATGATAGAATAGAGGATATTATGGGCTAGAGGATTGGATAAGATAGAGGATAGGATAGGATAGAAAATAGAATAGGACAGAGTATAGGATACGATAGAGGATATTATAGGATAGAGGATAGGATAGGGTATTGGATAGGATACAGGATTGCATTGAGGATAGCATAGGATAGGGGATTGGATAGGATAGAGTATAGGATAGGATAGAGGATTGGATAGAATAGAGTATATTATGGGATAGAGGATTGGATATTATAGAGGATAGGATAGAGGATAGGATAGAGGATAGGATAGAGGATAGGATAGAGGATAGGATAGGATAGGATAGAGGATAGGATAGGATAGAGGATAGGATAGGATAGAGGATAGGATAGGATAGAGGATATTATAGGATAGACGATTGGATAGGATAGAGGATAGGATAGGATAGAGGATGGTATAGGATAGAGGATACGATAGGATAGATGATAGGATAGGATAGAGTGTAGGATAGGATACAGATATTATAGGATATAGGATAGGATACGATAGATGATAGGATACGTTAGAGAATGGGATAGGATAGAGGATACGATAGGATAGAGGATAGGATAGGATAGAGGATATGATAGAATAGAGGATATTATGGGCTAGAGGATTGGATAAGATAGAGGATAGGATAGGATAGAAAATAGAATAGGACAGAGTATAGGATACGATAGAGGATATTATAGGATAGAGAATACGATAGGGGATTGGATAGGATACAGGATTGCATTGAGGATAGCATAGGATAGGGGATTGAATAGGATAGAGTATAGGATAGGATAGAGGATAGGATAGGATGGAGGATAGGATATGAAAGAAGAAAGGATAGGGGATTGCATAGGATACAGGATTGCATTGTGAATAGGATAGGATAGAGGATTGGATAGGATAGAGTATTGGATAGAATAGAGGATATTATAGGATAGAGGATTGGATAGGATAGAGGATACGATAGATGATAGTATAGAGGATAGGATAGAGGATAGGATAGAGGATTGGGTAGGATAGAGGATATTTTAGGATAGAGGATAGGATAGGATAGAGGATGTGATAGGCTAGAGGATATGATAGGCTAGAGGATAGGATAGGATAGGATAGGATAGAGGAAAGGATATGATAGAGGATAGGATACGATAGAGAATTGGATAGGATACAGGATTGTATTGAGGAAAGGATAGGATAGAGAATAGGATAGAGGATAGGATAGAGGATTGGATAGGAAACACGATTGCATTGAGGATAGGATAGGATAGAGAATAGGATAGAGGATAGGATAGAGGATTGGATAGGATACAGGATTGGATAGAATAGAGGATATTATAGGATAGAGGATAGGATAGAGGATAGTGTAGAGGATAGGATACAGGATAGTATAGAGGATAGGATAGAGGATTGGATAGGACAGAGGATATTTTAGGATAGAGGATAGTATAGGATAAGGGATAGGATAGGACAGAGGATAGGATAGGATAGAGTATAGGATAGGATACAGGATATTATAGGATATAGGATAGGATAGGATAGAGGATACGCTAGGATAGAGGATAGGATAGGATAGAGGATGGGATAGGATAGAAGATACGATAGGATAGAGGATAGGATGGGATAGAGGATTGGATAGGATACAGGATTGCATTGAGGATAGGATAGGATAGAGGATAGGATAGGTTAGAGGACAGGATAGGATAGGGAATAATATAGGATGGATGATAGGATACAGGATAGGATAGAGGATTGGATAGGATAGAGGATTGGATAGGATAGAGGATATTATAGGATAGAGGATATTATACGATAGAGGATAGGATTGAGGATAGGATAGGGGATTGGATAGGATAGAGCATAGGATAGGATAGAGGATAGGATAGGATAGAGGATAGAATAGGATAGAGGATAGGATAGGAAAGAGGATAGGATAGGATAGAGGATAGGATAGGATGGAGGATAGGATAGGATAGGATGGAGGATAGGATAGGATAGAGGATAGGATAGGATAGAGGATAGGATAGGATAGAGGATTAGATAGGATACAGGATAGGATAGGATAGAGGATAGGATAGGATAGAGGATACGATAGAGGATTGGATAGGATAGAGGATAGTATAGGATAGAGGATAGGATAGGTTAGAGGATAGTATAGGATATAGAATAGGATAGGGTAGGATACAGGATAGAATAGGACAGAGGATATGATAGGATAGAGGATAGGATAGGATAGGGGATACGATAGGATAGAGGATACGATAGGATAGAGGATAGGATAGGATAGAGGTTTGTATAGGATAGAGGATAGGACAGGATAGAGGATTGTATAGGATAGAGGATAGAATAGGATAGAGGATAGGATAGGATAGAGGATAGGATAGGATAGAGGATACGATAGAGGATTGGATAGGATAGAGGATAGGATAGGATAGAGGATATTATATTATAGAGGATAGGATAGGATAGAGGATATTATATTATAGAGGATAGGATAGGATAGAGGATATTATAGGATAGAGGATAGGATAGGATAGAGGATAGGATAGGTTAGAGGTTAGAGGATAGGATATTATAGAGGATAGGATAGGATAGAGGATATGATAGAGGATTGGATAGGATAGAGGATAGGATAGGATAGAGGATATTATATTATAGAGGATAGGATAGGATAGAGGATATTATAGGATAGAGGATAGGATAGGATAGAGGATAGGATAGGATAGAGGATAGGATAGGATAGAGGATAGGATAGGATAGAGGATAGGATAGGATAGAGGATAGGATAGGATAGAGGACAGGATATTATAGAGGATAGGGTAGGATACAGGATATAATAGGACAGATGATACGATAGGATAGAGGATAGGATAGGATAGGGGATAGGATTTGATAGAGGATAGGATAGGAAAGAGGATTGGATAGGATGGAGCATAGGATAGGAAAGAGTATAGGATAGGGGATTGGATAGGATACAGGATAGGATAGGATAGAGAATAGGATAGGGGATTGGATAGGATAGAGGATAGGATAGGATAGGATGGAGGATAGGATAGGATAGGATAGAGGATAGGATATTATATTATAGAGGATAGGATAGGATTGAGGATAGGATAGGATGGAGGATAGGATAGGATAGGATGGAGGATAGGATAGGATAGAGGATAGGATAGGATAGAGGATAGGATAGAGGATAGGATAGGATAGAGGATAGGATAGGATAGAGGATAGAATAGGATAGAGGATAGGATAGGAAAGAGGATAGGATAGGATAGAGGATAGGATAGGATGGAGGATAGGATAGGATAGGATGGAGGATAGGATAGGATAGAGGATAGGATAGGATAGAGGATAGGATATTATATTATAGAGGATAGGATAGGATGGAGGATAGGATAGAATAGAGGATAGAATAGGATAGAGGATAGGATAGACGATAGGATAGGACAGAGGATAGCATAGGATAGAGGATAGAGGATAGGATAGGATAAAGGATAGAGGATAGGATAGGATAGAGGATAGGATAGGATAGAGGATAGGATAGGATAGAGGATAGGATAGGATAGAGGATAAGATAGGATAGAGGATAGGATAGGATAGAGGATAGGATAGGATAGAGGATAGGATAGGATGGAGGATAGGAACGGATAGATGATATTATAGGATAGAGGATAGGATAGGATTGAGGATAGGATAGGATTGAGGATAGGATAGGATGGAGGATAGGATAGGGTAGAGGATAGGATAGGATAGAGGATAGGATAGACGATAGGATAGGATAGAGGATAGGATAGAGGATAGGATAGGTAAAAGATAGGATAGGATACAGGATATAATAGGACAGATGATACGATAGGATAGAGGATAGGATAGGATAGGGGATAGGATTTGATAGAGGATAGGATAGGAAAGAGGATTGGATAGGATGGAGCATAGGATAGGAAAGAGTATAGGATAGGGGATTGGATAGGATACAGGATAGGATAGGATAGAGAATAGGATAGGGGATTGGATAGGATAGAGGATAGGATAGGATAGGATGGAGGATAGGATAGGATAGAGGATAGGATAGGATAGAGGATAGGATATTATATTATAGAGGATAGGATAGGATTGAGGATAGGATAGGATGGAGGATAGGATAGGATAGGATGGAGGATAGGATAGGATAGAGGATAGGATAGGATAGAGGATAGGATAGGATAGAGGATAGGATAGGATAGAGGATAGGATAGGATAGAGGATAGAATAGGATAGAGGATAGGATAGGAAAGAGGATAGGATAGGATAGAGGATAGGATAGGATGGAGGATAGGATAGGATAGAGGATAGGATAGGATAGAGGATAGGATATTATATTATAGAGGATAGGATAGGATTGAGGATAGGATAGGATGGAGGATAGGATAGGATAGGATGGAGGATAGGATAGGATAGAGGATAGGATAGGATTGAGGATAGGATAGGATTGAGGATAGGATAGGATTGAGGATGGGATATGATAGAGGAAATGATAGGATAGAGGATAGGATAGGATAGAGGATTAGATAGGATACAGGATAGGATAGGATAGAGGATAGGATAGGATAGAGGATACGATAGAGGATTGGATAGGATAGAGGATAGTATAGGATAGAGGATAGGATAGGTTAGAGGATAGTATAGGATATAGAATAGGATAGGGTAGGATACAGGATAGAATAGGACAGAGGATATGATAGGATAGAGGATAGGATAGGATAGGGGATACGATAGGATAGAGGATACGATAGGATAGAGGATAGGATAGGATAGAGGTTTGTATAGGATAGAGGATAGGACAGGATAGAGGATTGTATAGGATAGAGGATAGAATAGGATAGAGGATAGGATAGGATAGAGGATAGGATAGGATAGAGGATACGATAGAGGATTGGATAGGATAGAGGATAGGATAGGATAGAGGATATTATATTATAGAGGATAGGATAGGATAGAGGATATTATATTATAGAGGATAGGATAGGATAGAGGATATTATAGGATAGAGGATAGGATAGGATAGAGGATAGGATAGGTTAGAGGTTAGAGGATAGGATAGAGGACAGGATATTATAGAGGATAGGGTAGGATACAGGATATAATAGGACAGATGATACGATAGGATAGAGGATAGGATAGGATAGGGGATAGGATTTGATAGAGGATAGGATAGGAAAGAGGATTGGATAGGATGGAGCATAGGATAGGAAAGAGTATAGGATAGGGGATTGGATAGGATACAGGATAGGATAGGATAGAGAAGAGGATAGGGGATTGGATAGGATAGAGGATAGGATAGGATAGAGTATAGGATAGGATGCAGGATATTATAGGATATAGGATAGGATAGGATAGATGATAGGATCGGATAGAGGATATTATAGGATAGTCGATAGGATAGGATAGAGGATATTATAGGATAGAGGATAGGATAGGATGGAGGATAGGATAAGATTGAGGATAGGATAGGATAGAGGATGGGATAGGGGATTGGACAGGATAGAGGATAGGATAGGATAGAGAATATTATAGGATAGAAGATAGGATAGGAAAGAGTATAGGATAGGATACAGGATATTATAAGATATAGGATAGGATAGGATAGATGATAGGATACGTTAGAGGATGGGATAGGATAGAGGATACGTTAGGATAGAGGATAGGTTAGGATAGAGGATAGGATAGGATGGAGCATAGGATAGGAAAGAGTATAGGATAGGGGATTGGATAGGATACAGGATAGGATAGGATAGAGAATAGGATAGGGGATTGGATAGGATAGAGGATAGGATAGGATAGAGTATAGGATAGGATGCAGGATATTATAGGATATAGGATAGGATAGGATAGATGATAGGATACGTTAGAGGATGGGATAGGATAGAGGATACGATAGGATAGAGGATATTATAGGATAGACAATTGGATAGGATAGAGGATAGGATAGGATAGAGGATCGGATAGGATAGAGCATACGATAGGATAGAGGATAGAATAGGATAGAGGATAGGATAGGATAAAGGATAGGATAGGATGGAGGATAGGATAAGATAGAGGATAGGATAGGGGATTGGATAAAGGATAGGATAGAGGATTGGATAGGATAGATGATAGGATACGATAGAGGATATAATAGGATAGAAGATAGGATAGGATAGAGGATAGGATAGGATAGAGGATAGGATAGAGGATAGGATAGGGGATTTGATAGGATAGATGATAAGGTAGGATAAAAGATAGGATAGGATAGAGGATAGGATAGGATAGGATAGAGGATAGGATAGGATAGGATACAGGATAGGATAGGATAGGGGATTTGATAGGATAGAGGATAGGATAGGATAGACGATAGGATAGGATACAGGAAAGGATAGGATTGAGGATAGGATAGGATGGAGGATAGGATAGGATAGAGGATAGGATAGGATAGAGGATAGGATAGGATAGCGGATAGGATAGGATAGAGGATAGGATAGGATAGAGGATAGGATAGGATAGAGGATAGGATAGGATAGAAGATAGGATAGGATAGAGGATAGGATAGGATAGAGGATAGGATAGGATAGAGGATAGGATAGGATAGAGGATAGGAGAGGATAGAAGATAGGATAGGATAGAGGACAGGATAGGATAGAGGATAGGATAGGATAGAGGATAGAGGATAGGATTGGATAGTGGATAGGATAGGATAGAGGATAGGATAGGATAGAGGATAGGATAGACGATAGGATAGGATAGAGGATTGGATAGGATAGAGGATAGATGATAGGATAGGATAGAGGATAGAGGATAGGATAGGGGATTTGATAGGATAGAGGATAGGTCAGGATAGAAATAGGATAGGATAGAGGATAGGATAGGATAGAGGATAGGATAGGATAGAGGATAGGATAGGATAGAGGATAGGATAGGGAATTTGATAGGATAGATGATAAGGTAGGATAAAAGATAGGATAGGATAGAGGATAGGATAGGATAGAGGATAGGATAGGATAGAGGATAGGATAGGATAGAGGATAGGATAGGATAGAGGATAGGATAGGATAGAGGATAGGATAGACGATAGGATAGGATAGAGGATTGGATAGGATAGAGGATAGGATAGGATAGAGGATAGGATAGGATAGAGGATAGGATAGGATAGGGGATTGGATGGAGGATAGGATAGGATAGAGGATAGGATAGGGGATTTGATAGGATAGAGGATAGGATAGGATAGAAGATAGGATAGGATAGAGGATAGGATAGGATAGAGGATAGGATAGGATAGAGGATAGGATAGGATAGAGGATAGGATAGAAGATAGGATAGAGGATAGGATAGAGGATAGGATAGGATAGAGGATAGGATAGGATAGAGGATAGAGGATAAGATAGGATAGAGGATAGGATAGGATAGAGGATAGGATTGGGCAGAGAATAGGGTAGGGGATTTCATAGGATAGAGGATAGGATAGGATAGAAGATAGGATAGGATAGAGGATAGGATAGGATAGAGGATAGGATAGGATACAGGACAGGATAGGATACAGGATTGGATAAGATACAGGAAAGGATAGGATTGAGGATAGGATAGGATGGAGGATAGGATGGAATAGAGGATAGGATAAGATAGAGGATTGGATAGGATAGAGGATAGATGATAGGATAGGATAGAGGATAGCATAGGGGATTTGATAGGATAGAGGATAGGATAGGATTGAAAATAGGATAGGATAGAGGATAGGATAGGACAGAGGATAGGATAGGATAGAAGATAGGATAGGATAGAGGATAGGATAGGATAGAGGATAGGATAGGGGATTTGATAGGATAGATGATAAGGTAGGATAAAAGATAGGATAGGATAGAGGATAGGATAGGATAGGGGATTTGATAGGATAGATGATAAGGTAGGATACTGTATAGGAGAGAGGATAGGATAGAGAATAGGTTAGTATAGAGAATAGGAACGGATAGATGATATTATAGGATAGAGGATAGGATATGATAGAGTATACGATATTATAGAGGGTAGGATAGGATAGAGCATAGGATAGGGGTTTGGATAGGATAGGATAGATGATAGGATAGGATAGAGGATAGGATAGGGGATTTGATAGGATAGAGGATAGGATAGGATAGAAGATAGGATAGGATAGAGGATAGGATAGGATAGAGGATAGGATAGGGGATTTGATAGGATGGAGGATAGGATAGGATAGAGGATAGGATAGGAAAGAGGATAGGATAGGATGGAGGATAGGAACGGATAGATGATATTATAGGATAGAGGATAGGATATGATAGAGTATTCGATATTATAGAGGGTAGGATAGGATAGAGCATAGGATAGGGGATTGGATAGGATAGAGGATAGATGATAGGTTAGGATAGAGGATAGGATAGGGGATTTGATAGGATAGAGGATAGGATAGGATAGACGATAGGATAGGGGATTTGATAGGATAGAGGATAGGATAGGATAGAGGATAGGATAGGATAGAGGATAAGATAGGATAGAGGATAGGATAGGACCTATCCTCTAGGATAGGATAGGATAGAGGATAGGATAGGACAGAGGATAGGGTAGGGGATTTGATAGGATAGAGGATAGGATAGGGTAGAGGATTTGATAGGATAGAGGATAGGATAGGATAGAAGATAGGATAGGATAGAGGATAGGATAGGATAGAGGATAGGATAGGATAGAGGATAGGATAGGACAGAGGATAGGGTAGGGGATTTGATAGGATAGAGGATAGGATAGGATAGAAGATAGGATAGGATAGAGGATAGGATAGGATAGAGGATAGGATAGGGGATTTGATAGGATAGATGATAAGGTAGGATAAAAGATAGGATAGGATAGAGGATAGGATAGGATAGAGGATAGGATAGGATAGAGGATAGGATAGGATAGAGGATAGGATAGGATACAGGATAGGATAGGATAGAGGATAGGATAGGATAGATGATAGGATAGACGATAGGATAGGATAGAGGATTGGATAGGATAGAGGATAGGATAGGATAGAGGATAGGATAGGATAGAGGATAGGATAGGATAGAGGATTGGATGGAGGATAGGATAGGATAGAGGATATTATAGGATAGAGGATATGATAGGATAGAGGATAGGATAGGATAGAGGATTGGATAGGATAGATG
Source organism: Halictus rubicundus (assembly GCF_050948215.1). Taxonomy (NCBI): domain Eukaryota; kingdom Metazoa; phylum Arthropoda; class Insecta; order Hymenoptera; family Halictidae; genus Halictus; species Halictus rubicundus. The sequence continues at coordinate 34,332 of NW_027488839.1, read as the reverse complement.
ATAGGATAGGATAGAGGATAGGATAGGGGATTTGATAGGATAGAGGATAGGATAGGATAGAAGATAGGATAGGATAGAGGATAGGATAGGATAGAGGATAGGATAGGATAGAGGATAGGATAGAGGATAGGATAGAGGATAGGATAGGATAGAGGATAGGATAGGATAGAGGATAGAGGATAGGATAGGATAGAGGATAGGATAGGATAGAGGATAGGATTGGACAGAGAATAGGGTAGGGGATTTCATAGGATAGAGGATAGGATAGGATAGAAGATAGGATAGGATAGAGGATAGGATAGGATAGAGGATAGGATAGGATACAGGACAGGATAGGATACAGGATTGGATAAGATACAGGAAAGGATAGGATTGAGGATAGGATAGGATGGAGGATAGGATAGGATAGAGGATAGGATAAGATAGAGGATTGGATAGGATAGAGGATAGATGATAGGATAGGATAGAGGATAGGATAGGGGATTTGATAGGATAGAGGATAGGATAGGATAGAGGATAGGATAGGATACAGGATAGGATAGGATAGAGGATAGGATAGGATAGAGCATAGGATAGGATAGAGGACAGGATAGGATACAGGATTGGATAGGATACAGGAAAGGATAGGATTGAGGATAGGATAATATAGAGGACAGGATAGGATAGAGGATAGGATAGAATAGAGGATTGGATAGGATACAGGAAAGGATAGACTTGAGGATAGATGATAGGATAGGATAGAGGATTGGATAGGATACAGGATAGGATAGGATAGACGATAGGATAGGGGATTTGATAGGATAGAGGATAGGATAGGATAGAGGATAGGATAGGATAGAGGATAAGATAGGATAGAGGATAGGATAGGACCTATCCTCTAGGATAGGATAGGATAGAGGATAGGATAGGACAGAGGATAGGGTAGGGGATTTGATAGGATAGAGGATAGGATAGGGTAGGGGATTTGATAGGATAGAGGATAGGATAGGATAGAGGATAGGATAGGATAGAGGATAGGAGAGGATAGAAGATAGGATAGGATAGAGGATAGGATAGGATAGAGGATAGGAGAGGATAGAAGATAGGATAGGATAGAGGATAGGATAGGATAGAGGATAGGATAGGATAGAGGATAGAGGATAGGATTGGATAGTGGATAGGATAGGATAGAGGATAGGATAGGATAGAGGATAGGATTGGACAGAGAATAGGGTAGGGGATTTGATAGGATAGAGGATAGGATAGGATAGAAGATAGGATAGGATAGAGGATAGGATAGGATAGTGGATAGGATAGGATAGAGGACAGGATAGGATACAGGATTGGATAGGATACAGGAAAGGATAGGATAGAGGATAGGATAGGATGGAGGATAGGATAGACGATAGGATAGGATAGAGGATTGGATAGGATAGAGGATAGATGATAGGATAGGATAGAGGATAGAGGATAGGATAGGGGATTTGATAGGATTGAGGATGGATAGGGGATTTGATAGGATAGAGGATAGGATAGGATAGAGGATAGGATAGGATAGAGGATAAGATAGGATAGAGGATAGGATAGGACCTATCCTCTAGGATAGGATAGGATAGAGGATAGGATAGGACAGAGGATAGGGTAGGGGATTTGATAGGATAGAGGATAGGATAGGGTAGGGGATTTGATAGGATAGAGGATAGGATAGGATAGAGGATAGGATAGGATAGAGGATAGGAGAGGATAGAAGATAGGATAGGATAGAGGATAGGATAGGATAGAGGATAGGAGAGGATAGAAGATAGGATAGGATAGAGGATAGGATAGGATAGAGGATAGGATAGGATAGAGGATAGAGGATAGGATTGGATAGTGGATAGGATAGGATAGAGGATAGGATAGGATAGAGGATAGGATTGGACAGAGAATAGGGTAGGGGATTTGATAGGATAGAGGATAGGATAGGATAGAAGATAGGATAGGATAGAGGATAGGATAGGATAGTGGATAGGATAGGATAGAGGACAGGATAGGATACAGGATTGGATAGGATACAGGAAAGGATAGGATAGAGGATAGGATAGGATGGAGGATAGGATAGACGATAGGATAGGATAGAGGATTGGATAGGATAGAGGATAGATGATAGGATAGGATAGAGGATAGAGGATAGGATAGGATAGAGGATAGGATAGGATAGAGGATAGGATAGAGGATAGGATAGGATAGAGGATAGGATAGGATAGAGGATAGAGGATAGGATAGGATAGAGGATAGGATAGGATAGAGGATAGGATAGGATAGAGGATAGATGATAGGATAGGATAGAGGATAGGATAGGGGATTTGATAGGATAGAGGATAGGATAGGATAGAGGATAGGATAGGATACAGGATAGGATAGGATAGAGGATAGGATAGGATAGAGCATAGGATAGGATAGAAGATAGGATAGGATAGAGGATAGGATAGGATACAGGATAGGATAGGATAGGGGATTTGATAGGATAGAGGATAGGATAGGATAGAGGATAGAATAGGATAGAGGATAGGATAGGATACAGGAAAGGATAGGATAGAGGATAGGATAGGATAGAGAACAGGATAGGATACAGGATTGGATAGGATACAGGAACGGATAGGATTGAGGATAGGATAGGATGGAGGATAGGATAGGATAGAGGATAGAATAGGATAGAGGATAGGATAGACGATAGTATAGGACAGAGGATAGGATAGGATAGAGAATAGAGGATAGAGGATAGAGGATAGGATAGGATAGAGGATAGAGGATAGGATTGGATAAAGGATAGGATAGGATAGAGGATATTATAGGATAGAGGATATGATAGGATAGAGGATAGGATAGGATAGAGAATAGGATAGGATAGAAGATAGGATAGGATAGAGGATACGATAGGATAGAGGATAGGGTAGGGGATTTGATAGGATGGAGGATAGGATAGGATAGAAGATAGGATAGGATAGAGGATAGGATGGGATAGAGGATAGGATAGGATAGAGGATAGGATAGGATAGAGGATAGGAGAGGATAGAAGATAGGATAGGATAGAGGATAGGATAGGATAGAGGATAGGATAGGGGATTTGATAGGATGGAGGATAGGATAGGATAGAAGATAGGATAGGATAGAGGATAGGATGGGATAGAGGATAGGATAGGATAGAGGATAGGATAGGATAGAGGATAGGAGAGGATAGAAGATAGGATAGGATAGAGGATAGGATAGGATAGAGGATAGGATAGGATAGAGGATAGAGGATAGGATTGGATAGTGGATAGGATAGGATAGAGAATAGGATAGGATAGAGGATAGGATTGGACAGAGAATAGGGTAGGGGATTTGATAGGATAGAGGATAGGATAGGATAGAAGATAGGATAGGATAGAGGATAGGATAGGATAGTGGATAGGATAGGATAGAGGACAGGATAGGATACAGGATTGGATAGGATACAGGAAAGGATAGGATAGAGGATAGGATAGGATGGAGGATAGGATAGACGATAGTATAGGATAGAGGATTGGATAGGATAGAGGATAGATGATAGGATAGGATAGAGGATAGAGGATAGGATAGGGGATTTGATAGGATAGAGGATGGATAGGGGATTTGATAGGATAGAGGATAGGATAGGATAGAATATAGGATAGGATAGAGGATAGGATAGGACAGAGGATAGGATAGGATAGAAGATAGGATAGGATAGAGGATAGGATAGGATAGAGGATAGGATAGGGGATCTGGGATAGGATAGGATAGAGGATAGGATAGGATAGAGGATAGGATAGGGGATCTGGGATAGGATAGGATAGAGGATAGGATAGGATAGAGGATAGGATAGGATAGAGGATAGGATAGGATAGAAGATAGGACAGGATAGAGGATAGGATAGGATAGAGGACAGGATAGGATACAGGATTGGATAGGATACAGGAAAGGGTAGGATTGAGGATAGGATAGGATGGAGGATAGGATAGGATGGAGGATAGGATAGGATAGAGGATAGGATAGAGGATAGGATAGACGATAGGATAGGATAGAGGATAGATGATAGGATAGGATAGAGGATAGAGGATAGGATAGGGGATTTGATAGGATAGAGGATAGGATAGGATAGAAGATAGGATAGGATAGAGGATAGGATAGGATAGAGGATAGGATAGGAAAGAGGATAGGATAGGATAGAGGATAGGATAGGATAGAAGATAGGATAGGATCGAGGATAGGATAGGATAGAGGATAGGATAGGGGATTTGATAGGACAGAGGATAGGATAGGACAGAAGATAGGATAGGATAGAGGATAGGATAGGATAGAGGATAGGATAGGGGATTTGATAGGATAGATGATAAGGTAGGATAAAAGATAGGATAGGATAGAGCATAGGATAGGATAGAGGATAGGATAGGATAGAGGATAGGATAGGATACAGGATAGGATAGGATAGAGGATAGGATAGGATAGAAGATAGGATAGGATAGAGGATAGGATAGACGATAGGATAGGATAGAGGATAGATGATAGGATAGGATAGAGGATAGAGGATAGGATAGGGGATTTGATAGGATAGAGGATAGGATAGGATAGAAGATAGGATAGGATAGAGGATAGGATAGGATACAGGATAGGATAGGATAGAGGATAGGATAGGATAGAGGATAGGATAGGATAGAGGACAGGATAGGATACAGGATTCGATAGGATACAGGAAAGGGTAGGATTGAGGATAGGATAGGATGGAGGATAGGATAGGATAGAGGATAGGATAGGATAGAGGATAGGATAGACGATAGGATAGGATAGAGGATAGGATAGGATAGAAGATAGGATAGGATAGAGGATAGGATAGGATAGAGGATAGGATAGGATAGAGGATAGGATAGGATAGAGGATAGGATAGGATAGAAGATAGGATAGGATAGAGGATAGGATAGGATAGAGGATAGGATAGGGGATTTGATAGGACAGAGTATAGGATAGGATAGAGGATAGGATAGACGATAGGATAGGATAGAGGATAGATGATAGGATAGGATAGAGGATAGAGGATAGGATAGGGGATTTGATAGGATAGAGGATAGGATAGGATAGAAGATAGGATAGGATAGAGGATAGGATAGGATAGAGGATAGGATAGGATAGAGTATAGGATAGGATAGAGGATAGGATAGAATAGAGGACAGGATAGGATACAGGATTCGATAGGATACAGGAAAGGGTAGGATTGAGGATAGGATAGGATGGAGGATAGGATAGGATAGAGGATAGGATAGGATAGAGGATAGGATAGACGATAGGATAGGATAGAGGATAGATGATAGGATAGGATAGAGGATAAAGGATAGGATAGGGGATTTGATAGGATAGAGGATAGGATAGGATAGAGGATAGGATAGGATAGAGGATAGGATAGGATAGAGGACAGGATAGGATACAGGATTCGATAGGATACATGAAAGGGTAGGATTGAGGATAGGATAGGATGGAGGATAGGATAGGATAGAGGATAGGATAGGATAGAGGATAGGATAGACGATAGGATAGGATAGAGGATAGATGATACGATAGGATAGAGGATAGAGGATAGGATAGGGGATTTGATAGGACAGAGGATAGGATAGGATAGAAGATAGGATAGGATAGAGGATAGGATAGGATAGAGGATAGGATAGGGGATTTGATAGGATAGATGATAAGGTAGGATAAAAGATAGGATAGGATAGAGAATAGGATAGGATAGAGGATAGGATAGGATAGAGGATAGGATAGGATACAGGATAGGATAGGATAGAGGATAGGATAGGATAGACGACAGGATAGGATACAGGATTGGATAGGATACAGGAAAGGATAGGATAGAGGATAGGATAGGATAGAGGATTGGATGGAGGATAGGATAGGATAGAGGATATTATAGGATAGAGGATATGATAGGATAGAGGATAGGATAGGATAGAGGATAGGATAGGGGATTTGATAGGATAGAGGATAGGATAGGATAGAGGATAGGATAGGACAGAGGATAGGGTAGGGGATTTGATAGGATAGAGGATAGGATAGGGTAGGGGATTTGATAGGATAGAGGATAGGATAGGATAGAAGATAGGATAGGATAGAGGATAGGATAGGATAGAGGATAGGATAGGATAGAGGATAGGATAGGACAGAGGATAGGGTAGGGGATTTGATAGGATAGAGGATAGGATAGGATAGAAGATAGGATAGGATAGAGGATATTATAGGATAGAGGATATGATAGGATAGGATAGAGGATAGAGGATAGGATAGGGGATTTGATAGGATAGAGGATAGGATAGGATAGAAGATAGGATAGGATAGAGGATAGGATAGGATAGAGGATAGGATAGGATAGAGGATAGGATAGGATAGAGGATAGGATAGGATAGAGGATAGGATAGCATAGAGGATAGGATAGGATAGAGGATAGGATAGGATAGAGGATAGGATAGGATAGAGGATAGGATAGGATAGAGAACAGGATAGGATAGAGGATAGGATAGGATAGAGAACAGGATAGGATACAGGATTGGATAGGATACAGGAAAGGATAGGATTGAGGATAGGATAGGATGGAGGATAGGATACGAAAGAGGATAGAATAGGATAGAGGATAGGATAGACGATAGGATAGGACAGAGGATAGGATAGGATAGACGATAGAGGATAGGATAGGATAGAGGATAGGATAGGATAGAGGATAGGATAGGATAGAGGATAGGATAGGATAGAGGATAGGATAGGATAGAGGATAGGATAGGATAGAGGATAGGATAGGATAGAGGATAGGATAGGATGGAGGATAGGAACGGATAGATGATATTATAGGATAGAGGATAGGATATGATAGAGTATACGATATTATAGAGGGTAGGATAGGATAGAGCATAGGATAGGGGATTGGATAGGCTAGAGGATAGATGATAGGATAGGATAGAGGATAGGATAGGGGATTTGATAGGATAGAGGATAGGATAGGATAGAAGATAGGATAGGATAGAGGATAGGATAGGATAGAGGATAGGATAGGATAGAGGATAGGATAGGATAGAGGATAGGAGAGGATAGAAGATAGGATAGGATAGAGGATAGGATAGGATAGAGGATAGGATAGGATAGAGGATAGAGGATAGGCTTGGATAGTGGATAGGATAGGATAGAGGATAGGATAGGATAAAGGATAGGATTGGACAGAGAATAGGGTAGGGGATTTGATAGGATAGAGGATAGGATAGGATAGAAGATAGGATAGGATAGAGGATAGGATAGGATAGAGGATAGGATAGGATAGAAGATAGGATAGGATAGAGGATAGGATAGGGGATTTGATAGGATAGATGATAAGGTAGGATAAAAGATAGGATAGGATAGAGCATAGGATAGGATAGAGGATAGGATAGGATAGAGGATAGGATAGGATACAGGATAGGATAGGATAGAGGATAGGATAGGATAGAAGATAGGATAGGATAGAGGATAGGATAGACGATAGGATAGGATAGAGGATAGATGATAGGATAGGATAGAGGATAGAGGATAGGATAGGGGATTTGATAGGATAGAGGATAGGATAGGATAGAAGATAGGATAGGATAGAGGATAGGATAGGATAGAGGATAGGATAGGATAGAAGATAGGATAGGATAGAGGATAGGATAGGGGATTTGATAGGATAGATGATAAGGTAGGATAAAAGATAGGATAGGATAGAGCATAGGATAGGATAGAGGATAGGATAGGATAGAGGATAGGATAGGATACAGGATAGGATAGGATAGAGGATAGGATAGGATAGAAGATAGGATAGGATAGAGGATAGGATAGACGATAGGATAGGATAGAGGATAGATGATAGGATAGGATAGAGGATAGAGGATAGGATAGGGGATTTGATAGGATAGAGGATAGGATAGGATAGAAGATAGGATAGGATAGAGGATAGGATAGGATAGAGGATAGGATAGGATAGAGGATAGGATAGGATAGAGGATAGGATAGGATAGGGGATTGGATGGAGGATAGGATAGGATAGAGGATAGGATAGGGGATTTGATAGGATAGAGGATAGGATAGGATAGAAGATAGGATAGGATAGAGGATAGGATAGGATAGAGGATAGGATAGGATAGAGGATAGGATAGGATAGAGGATAGGATAGAGGATAGGATAGAGGATAGGATAGAGGATAGGATAGGATAGAGGATAGGATAGGATAGAGGATAGAGGATAAGATAGGATAGAGGATAGGATAGGATAGAGGATAGGATTGGACAGAGAATAGGGTAGGGGATTTCATAGGATAGAGGATAGGATAGGATAGAAGATAGGATAGGATAGAGGATAGGATAGGATAGAGGATAGGATAGGATACAGGACAGGATAGGATACAGGATTGGATAAGATACAGGAAAGGATAGGATTGAGGATAGGATAGGATGGAGGATAGGATGGAATAGAGGATAGGATAAGATAGAGGATTGGATAGGATAGAGGATAGATGATAGGATAGGATAGAGGATAGCATAGGGGATTTGATAGGATAGAGGATAGGATAGGATTGAAAATAGGATAGGATAGAGGATAGGATAGGACAGAGGATAGGATAGGATAGAAGATAGGATAGGATAGAGGATAGGATAGGATAGAGGATAGGATAGGGGATTTGATAGGATAGATGATAAGGTAGGATAAAAGATAGGATAGGATAGAGGATAGGATAGGATAGGGGATTTGATAGGATAGATGATAAGGTAGGATACTGTATAGGAGAGAGGATAGGATAGAGAATAGGTTAGTATAGAGAATAGGAACGGATAGATGATATTATAGGATAGAGGATAGGATATGATAGAGTATACGATATTATAGAGGGTAGGATAGGATAGAGCATAGGATAGGGGTTTGGATAGGATAGGATAGATGATAGGATAGGATAGAGGATAGGATAGGGGATTTGATAGGATAGAGGATAGGATAGGATAGAAGATAGGATAGGATAGAGGATAGGATAGGATAGAGGATAGGATAGGGGATTTGATAGGATGGAGGATAGGATAGGATAGAGGATAGGATAGGAAAGAGGATAGGATAGGATGGAGGATAGGAACGGATAGATGATATTATAGGATAGAGGATAGGATATGATAGAGTATTCGATATTATAGAGGGTAGGATAGGATAGAGCATAGGATAGGGGATTGGATAGGATAGAGGATAGATGATAGGTTAGGATAGAGGATAGGATAGGGGATTTGATAGGATAGAGGATAGGATAGGATAGACGATAGGATAGGGGATTTGATAGGATAGAGGATAGGATAGGATAGAGGATAGGATAGGATAGAGGATAAGATAGGATAGAGGATAGGATAGGACCTATCCTCTAGGATAGGATAGGATAGAGGATAGGATAGGACAGAGGATAGGGTAGGGGATTTGATAGGATAGAGGATAGGATAGGGTAGAGGATTTGATAGGATAGAGGATAGGATAGGATAGAAGATAGGATAGGATAGAGGATAGGATAGGATAGAGGATAGGATAGGATAGAGGATAGGATAGGACAGAGGATAGGGTAGGGGATTTGATAGGATAGAGGATAGGATAGGATAGAAGATAGGATAGGATAGAGGATAGGATAGGATAGAGGATAGGATAGGGGATTTGATAGGATAGATGATAAGGTAGGATAAAAGATAGGATAGGATAGAGGATAGGATAGGATAGAGGATAGGATAGGATAGAGGATAGGATAGGATAGAGGATAGGATAGGATACAGGATAGGATAGGATAGAGGATAGGATAGGATAGATGATAGGATAGACGATAGGATAGGATAGAGGATTGGATAGGATAGAGGATAGGATAGGATAGAGGATAGGATAGGATAGAGGATAGGATAGGATAGAGGATTGGATGGAGGATAGGATAGGATAGAGGATATTATAGGATAGAGGATATGATAGGATAGAGGATAGGATAGGATAGAGGATTGGATAGGATAGATGATAGGATAGGATAGAGGATAGGATAGGGGATTTGATAGGATAGAGGATAGGATAGGATAGAAGATAGGATAGGATAGAGGATAGGATAGGATAGAGGATAGGATAGGATAGAGGATAGGATAGAGGATAGGATAGAGGATAGGATAGGATAGAGGATAGGATAGGATAGAGGATAGAGGATAGGATAGGATAGAGGATAGGATAGGATAGAGGATAGGATTGGACAGAGAATAGGGTAGGGGATTTCATAGGATAGAGGATAGGATAGGATAGAAGATAGGATAGGATAGAGGATAGGATAGGATAGAGGATAGGATAGGATACAGGACAGGATAGGATACAGGATTGGATAAGATACAGGAAAGGATAGGATTGAGGATAGGATAGGATGGAGGATAGGATAGGATAGAGGATAGGATAAGATAGAGGATTGGATAGGATAGAGGATAGATGATAGGATAGGATAGAGGATAGGATAGGGGATTTGATAGGATAGAGGATAGGATAGGATAGAGGATAGGATAGGATACAGGATAGGATAGGATAGAGGATAGGATAGGATAGAGCATAGGATAGGATAGAGGACAGGATAGGATACAGGATTGGATAGGATACAGGAAAGGATAGGATTGAGGATAGGATAATATAGAGGACAGGATAGGATAGAGGATAGGATAGAATAGAGGATTGGATAGGATACAGGAAAGGATAGACTTGAGGATAGATGATAGGATAGGATAGAGGATTGGATAGGATACAGGATAGGATAGGATAGACGATAGGATAGGGGATTTGATAGGATAGAGGATAGGATAGGATAGAGGATAGGATAGGATAGAGGATAAGATAGGATAGAGGATAGGATAGGACCTATCCTCTAGGATAGGATAGGATAGAGGATAGGATAGGACAGAGGATAGGGTAGGGGATTTGATAGGATAGAGGATAGGATAGGGTAGGGGATTTGATAGGATAGAGGATAGGATAGGATAGAGGATAGGATAGGATAGAGGATAGGAGAGGATAGAAGATAGGATAGGATAGAGGATAGGATAGGATAGAGGATAGGAGAGGATAGAAGATAGGATAGGATAGAGGATAGGATAGGATAGAGGATAGGATAGGATAGAGGATAGAGGATAGGATTGGATAGTGGATAGGATAGGATAGAGGATAGGATAGGATAGAGGATAGGATTGGACAGAGAATATGGTAGGGGATTTGATAGGATAGAGGATAGGATAGGATAGAAGATAGGATAGGATAGAGGATAGGATAGGATAGTGGATAGGATAGGATAGAGGACAGGATAGGATACAGGATTGGATAGGATACAGGAAAGGATAGGATAGAGGATAGGATAGGATGGAGGATAGGATAGACGATAGGATAGGATAGAGGATTGGATAGGATAGAGGATAGATGATAGGATAGGATAGAGGATAGAGGATAGGATAGGGGATTTGATAGGATTGAGGATGGATAGGGGATTTGATAGGATAGAGGATAGGATAGGATAGAATATAGGATAGGATAGAGGATAGGATAGGACAGAGGATAGGATAGGATAGAAGATAGGATAGGATAGAGGATAGGATAGGATAGAGGATAGGATAGGATAGAGGATATGATAGATTGAGGATAGAGGATAGGATAGGATAGAGGATAGGATAGGATAGAGGATAGGATAGAGGATAGGATAGGATAGAGGATAGGATACGATAGAGGATAGAGGATAGGATAGGATAGAGGATAGGATAGGATAGAGGATAGGATAGGATAGAGGATAGATGATAGGATAGGATAGAGGATAGGATAGGGGATTTGATAGGATAGAGGATAGGATAGGATAGAGGATAGGATAGGATACAGGATAGGATAGGATAGAGGATAGGATAGGATAGAGCATAGGATAGGATAGAAGATAGGATAGGATAGAGGATAGGATAGGATACAGGATAGGATAGGATAGGGGATTTGATAGGATAGAGGATAGGATAGGATAGAGGATAGAATAGGATAGAGGATAGGATAGGATACAGGAAAGGATAGGATAGAGGATAGGATAGGATAGAGAACAGGATAGGATACAGGATTGGATAGGATACAGGAACGGATAGGATTGAGGATAGGATAGGATGGAGGATAGGATAGGATAGAGGATAGAATAGGATAGAGGATAGGATAGACGATAGTATAGGACAGAGGATAGGATAGGATAGAGAATAGAGGATAGAGGATAGAGGATAGGATAGGATAGAGGATAGAGGATAGGATTGGATAAAGGATAGGATAGGATAGAGGATATTATAGGATAGAGGATATGATAGGATAGAGGATAGGATAGGATAGAGAATAGGATAGGATAGAAGATAGGATAGGATAGAGGATACGATAGGATAGAGGATAGGGTAGGGGATTTGATAGGATGGAGGATAGGATAGGATAGAAGATAGGATAGGATAGAGGATAGGATGGGATAGAGGATAGGATAGGATAGAGGATAGGATAGGATAGAGGATAGGAGAGGATAGAAGATAGGATAGGATAGAGGATAGGATAGGATAGAGGATAGGATAGGGGATTTGATAGGATGGAGGATAGGATAGGATAGAAGATAGGATAGGATAGAGGATAGGATGGGATAGAGGATAGGATAGGATAGAGGATAGGATAGGATAGAGGATAGGAGAGGATAGAAGATAGGATAGGATAGAGGATAGGATAGGATAGAGGATAGGATAGGATAGAGGATAGAGGATAGGATTGGATAGTGGATAGGATAGGATAGAGAATAGGATAGGATAGAGGATAGGATTGGACAGAGAATAGGGTAGGGGATTTGATAGGATAGAGGATAGGATAGGATAGAAGATAGGATAGGATAGAGGATAGGATAGGATAGTGGATAGGATAGGATAGAGGACAGGATAGGATACAGGATTGGATAGGATACAGGAAAGGATAGGATAGAGGATAGGATAGGATGGAGGATAGGATAGACGATAGTATAGGATAGAGGATTGGATAGGATAGAGGATAGATGATAGGATAGGATAGAGGATAGAGGATAGGATAGGGGATTTGATAGGATAGAGGATGGATAGGGGATTTGATAGGATAGAGGATAGGATAGGATAGAATATAGGATAGGATAGAGGATAGGATAGGACAGAGGATAGGATAGGATAGAAGATAGGATAGGATAGAGGATAGGATAGGATAGAGGATAGGATAGGGGATCTGGGATAGGATAGGATAGAGGATAGGATAGGATAGAGGATAGGATAGGGGATCTGGGATAGGATAGGATAGAGGATAGGATAGGATAGAGGATAGGATAGGATAGAGGATAGGATAGGATAGAAGATAGGACAGGATAGAGGATAGGATAGGATAGAGGACAGGATAGGATACAGGATTGGATAGGATACAGGAAAGGGTAGGATTGAGGATAGGATAGGATGGAGGATAGGATAGGATAGAGGATAGGATAGAGGATAGGATAGAGGATAGGATAGACGATAGGATAGGATAGAGGATAGATGATAGGATAGGATAGAGGATAGAGGATAGGATAGGGGATTTGATAGGATAGAGGATAGGATAGGATAGAAGATAGGATAGGATAGAGGATAGGATAGGATAGAGGATAGGATAGGAAAGAGGATAGGATAGGATAGAGGATAGGATAGGATAGAAGATAGGATAGGATCGAGGATAGGATAGGATAGAGGATAGGATAGGGGATTTGATAGGACAGAGGATAGGATAGGACAGAAGATAGGATAGGATAGAGGATAGGATAGGATAGAGGATAGGATAGGGGATTTGATAGGATAGATGATAAGGTAGGATAAAAGATAGGATAGGATAGAGCATAGGATAGGATAGAGGATAGGATAGGATAGAGGATAGGATAGGATACAGGATAGGATAGGATAGAGGATAGGATAGGATAGAAGATAGGATAGGATAGAGGATAGGATAGACGATAGGATAGGATAGAGGATAGATGATAGGATAGGATAGAGGATAGAGGATAGGATAGGGGATTTGATAGGATAGAGGATAGGATAGGATAGAAGATAGGATAGGATAGAGGATAGGATAGGATACAGGATAGGATAGGATAGAGGATAGGATAGGATAGAGGATAGGATAGGATAGAGGACAGGATAGGATACAGGATTCGATAGGATACAGGAAAGGGTAGGATTGAGGATAGGATAGGATGGAGGATAGGATAGGATAGAGGATAGGATAGGATAGAGGATAGGATAGACGATAGGATAGGATAGAGGATAGGATAGGATAGAAGATAGGATAGGATAGAGGATAGGATAGGATAGAGGATAGGATAGGATAGAGGATAGGATAGGATAGAGGATAGGATAGGATAGAAGATAGGATAGGATAGAGGATAGGATAGGATAGAGGATAGGATAGGGGATTTGATAGGACAGAGGATAGGATAGGATAGAGGATAGGATAGACGATAGGATAGGATAGAGGATAGATGATAGGATAGGATAGAGGATAGTGGATAGGATAGGGGATTTGATAGGATAGAGGATAGGATAGGATAGAAGATAGGATAGGATAGAGGATAGGATAGGATAGAGGATAGGATAGGATAGAGTATAGGATAGGATAGAGGATAGGATAGAATAGAGGACAGGATAGGATACAGGATTCGATAGGATACAGGAAAGGGTAGGATTGAGGATAGGATAGGATGGAGGATAGGATAGGATAGAGGATAGGATAGGATAGAGGATAGGATAGACGATAGGATAGGATAGAGGATAGATGATAGGATAGGATAGAGGATAAAGGATAGGATAGGGGATTTGATAGGATAGAGGATAGGATAGGATAGAGGATAGGATAGGATAGAGGATAGGATAGGATAGAGGACAGGATAGGATACAGGATTCGATAGGATACATGAAAGGGTAGGATTGAGGATAGGATAGGATGGAGGATAGGATAGGATAGAGGATAGGATAGGATAGAGGATAGGATAGACGATAGGATAGGATAGAGGATAGATGATACGATAGGATAGAGGATAGAGGATAGGATAGGGGATTTGATAGGACAGAGGATAGGATAGGATAGAAGATAGGATAGGATAGAGGATAGGATAGGATAGAGGATAGGATAGGGGATTTGATAGGATAGATGATAAGGTAGGATAAAAGATAGGATAGGATAGAGAATAGGATAGGATAGAGGATAGGATAGGATAGAGGATAGGATAGGATACAGGATAGGATAGGATAGAGGATAGGATAGGATAGACGACAGGATAGGATACAGGATTGGATAGGATACAGGAAAGGATAGGATAGAGGATAGGATAGGATAGAGGATTGGATGGAGGATAGGATAGGATAGAGGATATTATAGGATAGAGGATATGATAGGATAGAGGATAGGATAGGATAGAGGATAGGATAGGGGATTTGATAGGATAGAGGATAGGATAGGATAGAGGATAGGATAGGACAGAGGATAGGGTAGGGGATTTGATAGGATAGAGGATAGGATAGGGTAGGGGATTTGATAGGATAGAGGATAGGATAGGATAGAAGATAGGATAGGATAGAGGATAGGATAGGATAGAGGATAGGATAGGATAGAGGATAGGATAGGACAGAGGATAGGGTAGGGGATTTGATAGGATAGAGGATAGGATAGGATAGAAGATAGGATAGGATAGAGGATATTATAGGATAGAGGATATGATAGGATAGGATAGAGGATAGAGGATAGGATAGGGGATTTGATAGGATAGAGGATAGGATAGGATAGAAGATAGGATAGGATAGAGGATAGGATAGGATAGAGGATAGGATAGGATAGAGGATAGGATAGGATAGAGGATAGGATAGGATAGAGGATAGGATAGCATAGAGGATAGGATAGGATAGAGGATAGGATAGGATAGAGGATAGGATAGGATAGAGGATAGGATAGGATAGAGAACAGGATAGGATAGAGGATAGGATAGGATAGAGAACAGGATAGGATACAGGATTGGATAGGATACAGGAAAGGATAGGATTGAGGATAGGATAGGATGGAGGATAGGATACGAAAGAGGATAGAATAGGATAGAGGATAGGATAGACGATAGGATAGGACAGAGGATAGGATAGGATAGACGATAGAGGATAGGATAGGATAGAGGATAGGATAGGATAGAGGATAGGATAGGATAGAGGATAGGATAGGATAGAGGATAGGATAGGATAGAGGATAGGATAGGATAGAGGATAGGATAGGATAGAGGATAGGATAGGATGGAGGATAGGAACGGATAGATGATATTATAGGATAGAGGATAGGATATGATAGAGTATACGATATTATAGAGGGTAGGATAGGATAGAGCATAGGATAGGGGATTGGATAGGCTAGAGGATAGATGATAGGATAGGATAGAGGATAGGATAGGGGATTTGATAGGATAGAGGATAGGATAGGATAGAAGATAGGATAGGATAGAGGATAGGATAGGATAGAGGATAGGATAGGATAGAGGATAGGATAGGATAGAGGATAGGAGAGGATAGAAGATAGGATAGGATAGAGGATAGGATAGGATAGAGGATAGGATAGGATAGAGGATAGAGGATAGGCTTGGATAGTGGATAGGATAGGATAGAGGATAGGATAGGATAAAGGATAGGATTGGACAGAGAATAGGGTAGGGGATTTGATAGGATAGAGGATAGGATAGGATAGAAGATAGGATAGGATAGAGGATAGGATAGGATAGAGGATAGGATAGGATAGAAGATAGGATAGGATAGAGGATAGGATAGGGGATTTGATAGGATAGATGATAAGGTAGGATAAAAGATAGGATAGGATAGAGCATAGGATAGGATAGAGGATAGGATAGGATAGAGGATAGGATAGGATACAGGATAGGATAGGATAGAGGATAGGATAGGATAGAAGATAGGATAGGATAGAGGATAGGATAGACGATAGGATAGGATAGAGGATAGATGATAGGATAGGATAGAGGATAGAGGATAGGATAGGGGATTTGATAGGATAGAGGATAGGATAGGATAGAAGATAGGATAGGATAGAGGATAGGATAGGATAGAGGATAGGATAGGATAGAAGATAGGATAGGATAGAGGATAGGATAGGGGATTTGATAGGATAGATGATAAGGTAGGATAAAAGATAGGATAGGATAGAGCATAGGATAGGATAGAGGATAGGATAGGATAGAGGATAGGATAGGATACAGGATAGGATAGGATAGAGGATAGGATAGGATAGAAGATAGGATAGGATAGAGGATAGGATAGACGATAGGATAGGATAGAGGATAGATGATAGGATAGGATAGAGGATAGAGGATAGGATAGGGGATTTGATAGGATAGAGGATAGGATAGGATAGAAGATAGGATAGGATAGAGGATAGGATAGGATAGAGGATAGGATAGGATAGAGGATAGGATAGGATAGAGGATAGGATAGGATAGAGGACAGGATAGGATACAGGATTCGATAGGATACAGGAAAGGGTAGGATTGAGGATAGGATAGGATGGAGGATAGGATAGGATAGAGGATAGGATAGGATAGAGGATAGGATAGACGATAGGATAGGATAGAGGATAGGATAGGATAGAAGATAGGATAGGATAGAGGATAGGATAGGATAGAGGATAGGATAGGATAGAGGATAGGATAGGATAGAGGATAGGATAGGATAGAAGATAGGATAGGATAGCGGATAGGATAGGATAGAGGATAGGATAGGGGATTTGATAGGACAGAGGATAGGATAGGATAGAGGATACGATAGACGATAGGATAGGATAGAGGATAGATGATAGGATAGGATAGAGGATAGAGGATAGGATAGGGGATTTGATAGGATAGAGGATAGGATAGGATAGAAGATAGGATAGGATAGAGGATAGGATAGGATAGAGGATAGGATAGGATAGAGTATAGGATAGGATAGAGGATAGGATAGAATAGAGGACAGGATAGGATACAGGATTCGATAGGATACAGGAAAGGGTAGGATTGAGGATAGGATAGGATGGAGGATAGGATAGGATAGAGGATAGGATAGGATAGAGGATAGGATAGACGATAGGATAGGATAGAGGATAGATGATAGGATAGGATAGAGGATAAAGGATAGGATAGGGGATTTGATAGGATAGAGGATAGGATAGGATAGAAGATAGGATAGGATAGAGGATAGGATAGGATAGAGGATAGGATAGGATAGAAGATAGGATAGGATAGAGGATAGGATAGGATAGAGGATAGGATAGGATAGAGGACAGGATAGGATACAGGATTCGATAGGATACATGAAAGGGTAGGATTGAGGATAGGATAGGATGGAGGATAGGATAGGATAGAGGATAGGATAGGATAGAGGATAGGATAGACGATAGGATAGGATAGAGGATAGATGATAGGATAGGATAGAGGATAGAGGATAGGATAGGGGATTTGATAGGACAGAGGATAGGATAGGATAGAAGATAGGATAGGATAGAGGATAGGATAGGATAGAGGATAGGATAGGGGATTTGATAGGATAGATGATAAGGTAGGATAAAAGATAGGATAGGATAGAGGATAGGATAGGATAGAGGATAGGATAGGATAGAGGATAGGATAGGATACAGGATAGGATAGGATAGAGGATAGGATAGGATAGACGACAGGATAGGATACAGGATTGGATAGGATACAGGAAAGGATAGGATAGAGGATAGGATAGGATAGAGGATTGGATGGAGGATAGGATAGGATAGAGGATATTATAGGATAGAGGATATGATAGGATAGAGGATAGGATAGGATAGAGGATAGGATAGGGGATTTGATAGGATAGAGGATAAGATAGGATAGAGGATAGGATAGGACCTATCCTCTAGGATAGGATAGGATAGAGGATAGGATAGGACAGAGGATAGGGTAGGGGATTTGATAGGATAGAGGATAGGATAGGGTAGGGGATTTGATAGGATAGAGGATAGGATAGGATAGAAGATAGGATAGGATAGAGGATAGGATAGGATAGAGGATAGGATAGGATAGAGGATAGGATAGGACAGAGGATAGGGTAGGGGATTTGATAGGATAGAGGATAGGATAGGATAGAAGATAGGATAGGATAGAGGATATTATAGGATAGAGGATATGATAGGATAGGGGATTTGATAGGATAGAGGATAGGATAGGATAGAAGATAGGATAGGATAGAGGATAGGATAGGATAGGATAGAGGATAGGATAGGATAGAGGATAGGATAGGATAGAGGATAGGATAGGATAGAGGATAGGATAGGATAGAGGATAGGATAGGATAGAGGATAGGATAGGATAGAGGATAGGATAGGATAGAGGATAGGATAGGATAGAGGATAGGATAGGATAGAGGATAGGATAGGATAGAGGATAGGATAGGATAGAGAACAGGATAGGATAGAGGATAGGATAGGATAGAGAACAGGATAGGATACAGGATTGGATAGGATACAGGAAAGGATAGGATTGAGGATAGGATAGGATGGAGGATAGGATACGAAAGAGGATAGAATAGGATAGAGGATAGGATAGACGATAGGATAGGACAGAGGATAGGATAGGATAGAGGATAGAGGATAGGATAGGATAGAGGATAGGATAGGATAGAGGATAGGATAGGATAGAGGATAGGATAGGATAGAGGATAGGATAGGATAGAGGATAGGATAGGATGGAGGATAGGAACGGATAGATGATATTATAGGATAGAGGATAGGATATGATAGAGTATACGATATTATAGAGGGTAGGATAGGATAGAGCATAGGATAGGGGATTGGATAGGCTAGAGGATAGATGATATGATAGGATAGAGGATAGGATAGGGGATTTGATAGGATAGAGGATAGGATAGGATAGAAGATAGGATAGGATAGAGGATAGGATAGGATAGAGGATAGGATATGATAGAGGATAGGATAGGATAGAGGATAGGAGAGGATAGAAGATAGGATAGGATAGAGGATAGGATAGGATAGAGGATAGGATAGGATAGAGGATAGAGGATAGGCTTGGATAGTGGATAGGATAGGATAGAGGATAGGATAGGATAAAGGATAGGATTGGACAGAGAATAGGGTAGGGGATTTGATAGGATAGAGGATAGGATAGGATAGAAGATAGGATAGGATAGAGGATAGGATAGGATAGAGGATAGGATAGGATAGAAGATAGGATAGGATAGAGGATAGGATAGGATAGAGGATAGGATAGGATAGAGGACAGGATAGGATAGAGGACAGGATAGGATACAGGATTCGATAGGATACAGGAAAGGGTAGGATTGTGGATAGGATAGGGTGGAGTATAGGATAGGATAGAGGATAGGATAGGATAGAGGATAGGATAGACGATAGGATAGGATAGAGGATAGATGATAGGATAGGATAGAGGATAGAGGATAGGATAGGGGATTTGATAGGATAGAGGATAGGATAGGATAGAAGATAGGATAGGATAGAGGATAGGATAGGATAGAGGATAGGATAGACGATAGGATAGGATAGAGGATAGATGATAGGATAGGATAGAGGATAGAGGATAGGATAGGGGATTTGATAGGATAGAGGATAGGATAGGATAGAAGATAGGATAGGATAGAGGATAGGATAGGATAGAGGATAGGATAGGATAGAGGATAGGATAGGATAGAGGATAGGATAGGATAGAGGATAGGATAGGATAGAGGACAGGATAGGATACAGGATTCGATAGGATACAGGAAAGGGTAGGATTGAGGATAGGATAGGATGGAGGATAGGATAGGATAGAGGATAGGATAGGATAGAGGATAGGATAGACGATAGGATAGGATAGAGGATAGATGATAGGATAGGATAGAGGATAGAGGATAGGATAGGGCATTTGATAGGATAGAGGATAGGATAGGGAATTTGATAGGATAGATGATAAGGTAGGATAAAAGATAGGATAGGATAGAGCATAGGATAGGATAGAGGATAGGATAGGATAGAGGATAGGATAGGATACAGGATAGGATAGGATAGAGGATAGGATAGGATAGAAGATAGGATAGGATAGAGGATAGGATAGGATAGAGGATAGGATAGACGATAGGATAGGATAGAGGATAGAGGATAGGATAGGGGATTTGATAGGATAGAGGATAGGTTAGGATAGAAGATAGGATAGGATAGAGGATAGGATAGGATAGAGGATAGGATAGGATAGAGGATAGGATAGGATAGAGGACAGGATAGGATACAGGATTCGATAGGATACAGGAAAGGGTAGGATTGAGGATAGGATAGGATGGAGGATAGGATAGGATAGAGGATAGGATAGGATAGAGGATAGGATAGACGATAGGATAGGATAGAGGATAGATGATAGGATAGGATAGAGGATAGAGGATAGGATAGGGGATTTGATAGGATAGAGGATAGGATAGGATAGAAGATAGGATAGGATAGAGGATAGGATAGGATAGAGGATAGGATAGGATAGAAGATAGGATAGGATAGAGGATAGGATAGGATAGAGGATAGGATAGGATAGAGGACAGGATAGGATACAGGATTCGATAGGATACAGGAAAGGGTAGGATTGAGGATAGGATAGGATGGAGGATAGGATAGGATAGAGGATAGGATAGGATAGAGGATAGGATAGACGATAGGATAGGATAGAGGATAGATGATAGGATAGGATAGAGGATAGAGGATAGGATAGGGGATTTGATAGGATAGAGGATAGGATAGGATAGAAGATAGGATAGGATAGAGGGTTGGATAGGATAGAGGATAGGATAGAAGATAGGATAGGATAGAGGATAGGATAGGATACATGATAGGATAGGATAGAGGATAGGATAGGGGATTTGATAGGACAGAGGATAGGATAGGATAGAAGATAGGATAGGATAGAGGATAGGATAGGATAGGGGATAGGATAGGGGATTTGATAGGATAGATGATAAGGTAGGATAAAAGATAGGATAGGATAGACGACAGGATAGGATACAGGATTGGATAGGATACAGGAAAGGATAGGATAGAGGATAGGATAGGATAGAGGATTGGATGGAGGATAGGATAGGATAGAGGATATTATAGGATAGAGGATATGATAGGATAGAGGATAGGATAGGATAGAGGATAGGATAGGGGATTTGATAGGATAGATGATAGGGTAGGATACTGTATAGGAGAGAGGATAGGATAGAGAATAGGTTAGTATAGAGAATAGGAACGGATAGATGATATTATTGGATAGAGGATAGGATATGATAGAGTATACGATATTATAGAGGGTAGGATAGGATAGAGCATAGGATAGGGGATTGGATAGGATAGGATAGATGATAGGATAGGATAGAGGATAGGATAGGATAGAGGATTGGATAGGATACAGGAAAGGATAGACTTGAGGATAGATGATAGGATAGGATAGGGGATTGGATAGGATACAGGATAGGATAGGATAGACGATAGGATAGGGGATTTGATAGGATAGAGGATAGGATAGGATAGAGGATAGGATAGGATAGAGGATAAGATAGGATAGAGGATAGGATAGGACCTATCCTCTAGGATAGGATAGGATAGAGGATAGGATAGGACAGAGGATAGGGTAGGGGATTTGATAGGATAGAGGATAGAATAGGATAGAGGATTGGATGGAGGTAGGATAGGATAGAGGATATTATAGGATAGAGGATATCATAGGATAGGATAGAGGATAGAGGATAGGATAGGATAGAGGATAGGATAGGATTGAGGATAGGATAGGATGGAGGATAGGATAGGGTAGAGGATAGGATAGGATAGAGGATAGGATAGACGATAGGATAGGATAGAGGATAGGATAGAGGATAGGATAGGATAGAAGATAGGATAGGATAGAGGATAGGATAGGATAGGGGATAGGATAGGATAGGATAGAGGATAGGATAGGATAGGATAGAGGATAGGATAGGATAGAGGATAGGAGAGGATAGAAGATAGGATAGGATAGAGGATAGGATAGGATAGAGGATAGGATAGGATAGAGGATAGAGGATAGAGGATAGGATTGGATAGTGGATAGGATAGGATAGAGGACAGGATAGGATAGAGGATAGGATTGGACAGAGAATAGGGTAGGAGATTTGATAGGATAGAGGATAGGATAGGATAGAAGATAGGATAGGATAGGATACAGGAAAGGATAGGATTGAGGATAGGATAGGATGGAGGATAGGATAGGATAGAGGATAGGATAGGATAGAGGATAGGATAGACGATAGGATAGGGTAGAGGATTGGATAGGATAGAGGATAGATGATAGGATAGGATAGAGGATAGAGGATAGGATAGGGGATTTGATAGGATAGAGGATAGGATAGGATAGAAGATAGGATAGGATAGAGGATAGGATAGGATAGAGGATAGGATAGGATAGAGGATAGGACAGGATAGAGGATAGGATAGGATAGAAGATAGGATAGGATAGAGGATAGGATAGGATAGAGGATAGGATAGGGGATTTGATAGGACAGAGTATAGGATAGGATAGAAGATAGGATAGGATAGAGGATAGGGTAGGATAGAGGATAGGATAGAATAGAGGATATGATAGACGATAGGATAGGATAGATGATTGGATAGGATAGAGGATAGATGATAGGATAGGATAGAGGATTGGATAGGATACAGGATAGGATAGGATAGAGGATAGGATAGGATAGAGGATAGGATAGGGGATTTGATAGGATAGATGATAAGGTAGGATAAAAGATAGGATAGGATTGAGGATAGGATAGGATGGAGGATAGGATAGGATAGAGGATAGGATAGGGGATTTGATAGGATAGAGGATAGGATAGGATAGAAGATAGGATAGGATAGAGGATAGGATAGGGGATTTGATAGGATAGATGATAAGGTAGGATAAAGGATAGGATAGGATTGAGGATAGGATAGGATGGAGGATAGGATAGGATAGAGGATAGGATAGGGGATTTGATAGGATAGAGGATAGGATAGGATAGAAGATAGGATAGGATAGAGGATAGGATAGGATAGAGGATAGGATAGGGGATTTGATAGGATGGAGGGTAGGATAGGAAAGAGGATAGGATAGGAAAGAGGATAGGATAGGATGAAGGATAGGAATGGGTAGATGATATTATAGGATAGAGGATAGGATATGATAGAGTATACGATATTATAGAGGGTAGGATAGGATAGAGCATAGGATAGGGGATTGGAGAGGATAGAGGATAGATGATAGGATAGGATAGAGGATAGGATAGGGCATTTGATAGGATAGAGGATAGGATAGGATAGAATATAGGATAGGATAGAGGATAGGATAGGACAGAGGATAGGATAGGATAGAAGATAGGATAGGATAGAGGATAGGATAGGATAGAGGATAGGATAGGGGATTTGATAGGATAGATGATAAGGTAGGATAAAAGATAGGATAGGATAGAGGATAGGATAGGATAGAGGATAGGATAGGATACAGGATAGGATAGGATAGAGGATAGGATAGGATAGAGGATAGGATAGGATAGAGGATAGGATAGGATAGAGGATAGGATAGGATAGAGGATAGGATAGGATACAGGATAGGATAGGATAGAGGATAGGATAGGATAGAGGATAGGATAGAATAGAGGATATGATAGACGATAGGATAGGATAGATGATTGGATAGGATAGAGGATAGATGATAGGATAGGATAGAGGATTGGATAGGATACAGGATAGGATAGGATAGAGGATAGGATAGGATAGAGGATAGGACAGGATAGAGGATAGGATAGGATAGAGGATAGGATAGGATAGAGGATAGGATAGGATACAGGATAGGATAGGATAGAGGATAGGATAGGATAGAGGATAGGATAGAATAGAGGATATGATAGACGATAGGATAGGATAGATGATTGGATAGGATAGAGGATAGATGATAGGATAGGATAGAGGATTGGATAGGATACAGGATAGGATAGGATAGAGGATAGGATAGGGGATTTGATAGGATAGAGGATAGGATAGGATAGAGGATAGGATAGGATAGAGGATAGGATAGGATAGAGGATAGGATAGGATAGGATAGAGGATAGGATAGGATAGAGAACAGGATAGGATACAGGATTGGATAGGATACAGGAAAGGATAGGATTGAGGATAGGATAGGATGGAGGATAGGATAGGATAGAATATAGGATAGGATAGAGGATAGGATAGACGATAGGATAGGACAGAGGATAGGATAGGATAGAATATAGGATAGGATAGAGGATAGGATAGGACAGAGGATAGGATAGGATAGAAGATAGGATAGGATAGAGGATAGGATAGGATAGAGGATAGGATAGAGGATAGGATAGGATAGAGGATAGGATAGAATAGAGGATATGATAGACGATAGGATAGGATAGATGATTGGATAGGATAGAGGATAGATGATAGGATAGGATAGAGGATTGGATAGGATACAGGATAGGATAGGATAGAGGATAGGATAGGATAGAGGATAGGATAGGGGATTTGATAGGATAGATGATAAGGTAGGATAAAAGATAGGATAGGATTGAGGATAGGATAGGATGGAGGATAGGATAGGATAGAGGATAGGATAGGGGATTTGATAGGATAGAGGATAGGATAGGATAGAAGATAGGATAGGATAGAGGATAGGATAGGGGATTTGATAGGATAGATGATAAGGTAGGATAAAGGATAGGATAGGATTGAGGATAGGATAGGATGGAGGATAGGATAGGATAGAGGATAGGATAGGGGATTTGATAGGATAGAGGATAGGATAGGATAGAAGATAGGATAGGATAGAGGATAGGATAGGATAGAGGATAGGATAGGGGATTTGATAGGATGGAGGGTAGGATAGGAAAGAGGATAGGATAGGAAAGAGGATAGGATAGGATGAAGGATAGGAATGGGTAGATGATATTATAGGATAGAGGATAGGATATGATAGAGTATACGATATTATAGAGGGTAGGATAGGATAGAGCATAGGATAGGGGATTGGAGAGGATAGAGGATAGATGATAGGATAGGATAGAGGATAGGATAGGGCATTTGATAGGATAGAGGATAGGATAGGATAGAATATAGGATAGGATAGAGGATAGGATAGGACAGAGGATAGGATAGGATAGAAGATAGGATAGGATAGAGGATAGGATAGGATAGAGGATAGGGTAGGGGATTTGATAGGATAGATGATAAGGTAGGATAAAAGATAGGATAGGATAGAGGATAGGATAGGATAGAGGATAGGATAGGATAGAGGATAGGATAGGATACAGGATAGGATAGGATAGAGGATAGGATAGGATAGAGGATAGGATAGGATAGAGGATAGGATAGGATAGAGGATAGGATAGGATAGAGGATAGGATAGGATACAGGATAGGATAGGATAGAGGATAGGATAGGATAGAGGATAGGATAGAATAGAGGATATGATAGACGATAGGATAGGATAGATGATTGGATAGGATAGAGGATAGATGATAGGATAGGATAGAGGATTGGATAGGATACAGGATAGGATAGGATAGAGGATAGGATAGGATAGAGGATAGGACAGGATAGAGGATAGGATAGGATAGAGGATAGGATAGGATAGAGGATAGGATAGGATACAGGATAGGATAGGATAGAGGATAGGATAGGATAGAGGATAGGATAGAATAGAGGATATGATAGACGATAGGATAGGATAGATGATTGGATAGGATAGAGGATAGATGATAGGATAGGATAGAGGATTGGATAGGATACAGGATAGGATAGGATAGAGGATAGGATAGGGGATTTGATAGGATAGAGGATAGGATAGGATAGAGGATAGGATAGGATAGAGGATAGGATAGGATAGAGGATAGGATAGGATAGGAAAGAGGATAGGATAGGATAGAGAACAGGATAGGATACAGGATTGGATAGGATACAGGAAAGGATAGGATTGAGGATAGGATAGGATGGAGGATAGGATAGGATAGAATATAGGATAGGATAGAGGATAGGATAGACGATAGGATAGGACAGAGGATAGGATAGGATAGAATATAGGATAGGATAGAGGATAGGATAGGACAGAGGATAGGATAGGATAGAAGATAGGATAGGATAGAGGATAGGATAGGATAGAGGATAGGATAGGGGATTTGATAGGATAGATGATAAGGTAGGATAAAAGATAGGATAGGATAGAGGATAGGATAGGATACAGGATAGGATAGGATAGAGGATAGGATAGGGGATTTGATAGGATAGAGGATTCGATACGATAGAGGATAGGATAGGATAGAGGATAGGATAGGATAGAGGATAGGATAGGATAGAGGATAGGATAGGATAGAGGATAGGATAGGATAGAGGATAGGATAGGATAGAGGATAGGATAGGATAGAGGATAGGATAGGATAGAGGATAGGATAGGATAGAGGATAGGATAGGATAGAGGATAGGATAGACGATAGGATAGGATAGAGGATAGGATAGAGGATAGGATAGGATAGAGGATAGAGGATAGGATAGGATAGAGGATAAGATAGGGGATTTGATAGGATAGAGGATAGGATAGGATAGAGGATAGGATAGGATAGAGGATAGGATAGGATAGAGGATAGGATAGGATAGAGAACAGGATAGGATAGAGGATAGGATAGGATAGAGAACAGGATAGGATACAGGATTGGATAGGATACAGGAAAGGATAGGATTGAGGATAGGATAGGATGGAGGATAGGATAGAATAGAGGATAGAATAGGATAGAGGATAGGATAGACGATAGGATAGGACAGAGGATAGCATAGGATAGAGGATAGAGGATAGGATAGGATAAAGGATAGAGGATAGGATAGGATAGAGGATAGGATAGGATAGAGGATAGGATAGGATAGAGGATAGGATAGGATAGAGGATAGGATAGGATAGAGGATAAGATAGGATAGAGGATAGGATAGGATAGAGGATAGGATAGGATAGAGGATAGGATAGGATGGAGGATAGGAACGGATAGATGATATTATAGGATAGAGGATAGGATAGGATTGAGGATAGGATAGGATTGAGGATAGGATAGGATGGAGGATAGGATAGGGTAGAGGATAGGATAGGATAGAGGATAGGATAGACGATAGGATAGGATAGAGGATAGGATAGAGGATAGGATAGGATAGAAGATAGGATAGGATACAGGATAGGATAGGATAGAGGATAGGATAGGATAGGATAGAGGATAGGATAGGAAAGAGGATAGGAGAGGATAGAAGATAGGATAGGATAGAGGATAGGATAGGATAGGATAGAGGATAGGATAGGATAGAGGATAGAGGATAGGATTGGATAGTGGATAGGATAGGATAGAGGACAGGATAGGATAGAGGATAGGATTGGACAGAGAATAGGGTAGGGGATTTGATAGGATAGATGATAGGATAGGATAGAAGATAGGATAGGATAGAGGATAGGATAGGATAGAGGATAGGATAGGATAGAGGACAGGATAGTATACAGGATTGGATAGGATACAGGAAAGGATAGGATTGAGGATAGGATAGGATGGAGGATAGGATAGGATAGAGGATAGGATAGGATAGAGGATAGGATAGGATAGAGGATAGGATAGGATAGAGGATTGGATAGGATAGAGGATTGAATGGAGGATAGGATAGGATAGAGGATATTATAGGATAGAGGATATGATAGGATAGAGGATAGGATAGGATAGAGGATAGGATAGGATAGAGGATACGATAGGATAGAGGATAGGATAGGGGATTTGATAGGATAGATGATAGGGTAGGGTACTGTATAGGAGAGAGGATAGGATAGAGAATAGGTTAGTATAGAGAATAGGAACGGATAGATGATATTATAGGATAGAGGATAGGATAGGATAGAGGATAGAGGATAGGATAGGATAGAGGATAGGATAGGATAGAGGATAGGATAGGATAGAGGATAGGATAGGATAGAGGATAGGATAGGATAGAGGATAGGATAGGATAGAGGATAGGATAGGATAGAAGATAGGATAGGATAGAGGACAGGATAGGATAGAGGATAGGATAGGATAGAGGATAGGATAGGATAGAAGATAGGATAGGATAGAGGATAGGATAGGATACAGGATTGGATAGGATACAGGAAAGGATAGGTTTGAGGATAGGATAGGATGGAGGATAGGATAGGATAGAGTATAGGATAGGATAGAGGATAGGATAGACGATAGGATAATATAGAGGATAGGATAGGATAGAGGATAGGATAGGATACAGGACAGGATAGTATACAGGATTGGATAGGATACAGGAAAGGATAGGATTGAGGATAGGATAGGATGGAGGATAGGATAGGATAGAGGATAGGATAGGATAGAGGATAGGATAGGATAGAGGATAGGATAGGATAGAGGATTGGATAGGATAGAGGATTGGATGGAGGATAGGATAGGATAGAGGATAGGATAGGATAGAGGATAGGATAGGATAGAAGATAGGATAGGATAGAGGATACGATAGGATAGAGGATAGGATAGGGGATTTGATAGGATAGATGATAGGGTAGGATACTGTATAGGAGAGAGGATAGGATAGAGAATAGGTTAGTATAGAGAATAGGAACGGATAGATGATATTATAGGATAGAGGATAGGATAGGATAGAGGATAGAGGATAGGATAGGATAGAGGATAGGATAGGATAGAGGATAGGATAGGATAGAGGATAGGATAGGATAGAGGATAGGATAGGATAGAGGATAGGATAGGATAGAGGATAGGATAGGATAGAAGATAGGATAGGATAGAGGACAGGATAGGATAGAGGATAGGATAGGATAGAGGATAGGATAGGATAGAAGATAGGATAGGATGGAGGATAGGATAGGATACAGGATTGGATAGGATACAGGAAAGGATAGGTGTGAGGATAGGATAGGATGGAGGATAGGATAGGATAGAGTATAGGATAGGATAGAGGATAGGATAGACGATAGGATAGGATAGAGGATAGGATAGGATAGAGGATAGGATAGGATAGAGGATAGGATAGGACAGAGGATAGGATAGGGGATTTGATAGGATAGAGGATAGGATAGGATAGAGGATTGGATAGGATAGAGGATAGATGATAGGATAGGATAGAGGATAGGATAGGGGATTTGATAGGATAGAAGATAGGATAGGATAGAGGATAGGATAGGATAGAGGATAGGATAGGATAGAGGATAGGATAGGATAGAAGATAGGATAGGATAGAGGATAGGATAGTATAGAGGATAGGATAGGGGATTTGATAGGATAGAGGATAGGATAGGATAGAGGATAGGATAGAGGATAGGATAGGATAGAGGATAGGATAGGATAGAGGGTAGGATAGGATAGAGGATTGGATAGGATAGAGGATAGATGATAGGATAGGATAGAGGATAGGATAGGGGATTTGATAGGATAGAAGATAGGATAGGATAGAGGATAGGATAGGATAGAGGATAGGATAGGATAGAGGATAGGATAGGATAGAGGATAGGATAGGATAGAAGATAGGATAGGATAGAGGATAGGATAGGATACAGGATTGGATAGGATACAGGAAAGGATAGGTTTGAGGATAGGATAGGATGGAGGATAGGATAGGATAGAGTATAGGATAGGATAGAGGATAGGATAGACGATAGGATAGGATAGAGGATAGGATAGGATAGAGGATAGGATAGGATAGAGGATAGGATAGGATAGAGGATAGGATAGGACAGAGGATAGGATAGGGGATTTGATAGGATAGAGGATAGGATAGGATAGAGGATTGGATAGGGTAGAGGATAGATGATAGGATAGGATAGAGGATAGGATAGGGGATTTGATAGGATAGAAGATAGGATAGGATAGAGGATAGGATAGGATAGAGGATAGGATAGGATAGAGGATAGGATAGGATAGAAGATAGGATAGGATAGAGGATAGGATAGTATAGAGGATAGGATAGGGGATTTGATAGGATAGAGGATAGGATAGGATAGAGGATAGGATAGAGGATAGGATAGGATAGAGGATAGGATAGGATAGAGGGTAGGATCGGAAAGAGGATAGGATAGGATAGAGGATAGGATAGGATAGAGGATAGGATAGGATAGAGGATAGGATAGGATAGAGGATAGGATAGGATAGAGGATAGGATAGGATAGAGGATAGGATAGGATAGAGGATAGGATAGGATAGAGGATAGGATAGACGATAGGATAGGATAGAGGATAGGATAGGATAGAGGATAGGATAGGATAGAGGATAGGATAGGACAGAGGATAGGATAGGGGATTTGATAGGATAGAGGATAGGATAGGATAGAGGATTGGATAGGATAGAGGATAGATGATAGGATAGGATAGAGGATAGGATAGGGGATTTGATAGGATAGAAGGTAGGATAGGATAGAGGATAGGATAGGATAGAAGATAGGATAGGATAGAGGATAGGATAGGATACAGGATTGGATAGGATACAGGAAAGGATAGGTTTGAGGATAGGATAGGATGGAGGATAGGGTAGGATAGAGTATAGGATAGGATAGAGGATAGGATAGGATAGAGGATAGGATAGGATAGAGGATAGGATAGGATAGAAGATAGGATAGGATAGAGGACAGGATAGGATAGAGGATAGGATAGGATAGAGGATAGGATAGGATAGAAGATAGGATAGGATGGAGGATAGGATAGGATACAGGATTGGATAGGATACAGGAAAGGATAGGTGTGAGGATAGGATAGGATGGAGGATAGGATAGGATAGAGTATAGGATAGGATAGAGGATAGGATAGACGATAGGATAGGATAGAGGATAGGATAGGATAGAGGATAGGATAGGATAGAGGATAGGATAGGACAGAGGATAGGATAGGGGATTTGATAGGATAGAGGATAGGATAGGATAGAGGATTGGATAGGATAGAGGATAGATGATAGGATAGGATAGAGGATAGGATAGGGGATTTGATAGGATAGAAGATAGGATAGGATAGAGGATAGGATAGGATAGAGGATAGGATAGGATAGAGGATAGGATAGGATAGAAGATAGGATAGGATAGAGGATAGGATAGTATAGAGGATAGGATAGGGGATTTGATAGGATAGAGGATAGGATAGGATAGAGGATAGGATAGAGGATAGGATAGGATAGAGGATAGGATAGGATAGAGGGTAGGATAGGATAGAGGATTGGATAGGATAGAGGATAGATGATAGGATAGGATAGAGGATAGGATAGGGGATTTGATAGGATAGAAGATAGGATAGGATAGAGGATAGGATAGGATAGAGGATAGGATAGGATAGAGGATAGGATAGGATAGAGGATAGGATAGGATAGAAGATAGGATAGGATAGAGGATAGGATAGGATACAGGATTGGATAGGATACAGGAAAGGATAGGTTTGAGGATAGGATAGGATGGAGGATAGGATAGGATAGAGTATAGGATAGGATAGAGGATAGGATAGACGATAGGATAGGATAGAGGATAGGATAGGATAGAGGATAGGATAGGATAGAGGATAGGATAGGATAGAGGATAGGATAGGACAGAGGATAGGATAGGGGATTTGATAGGATAGAGGATAGGATAGGATAGAGGATTGGATAGGGTAGAGGATAGATGATAGGATAGGATAGAGGATAGGATAGGGGATTTGATAGGATAGAAGATAGGATAGGATAGAGGATAGGATAGGATAGAGGATAGGATAGGATAGAGGATAGGATAGGATAGAAGATAGGATAGGATAGAGGATAGGATAGTATAGAGGATAGGATAGGGGATTTGATAGGATAGAGGATAGGATAGGATAGAGGATAGGATAGAGGATAGGATAGGATAGAGGATAGGATAGGATAGAGGGTAGGATCGGAAAGAGGATAGGATAGGATAGAGGATAGGATAGGATAGAGGATAGGATAGGATAGAGGATAGGATAGGATAGAGGATAGGATAGGATAGAGGATAGGATAGGATAGAGGATAGGATAGAGGATAGGATAGGATAGAGGATAGGATAGACGATAGGATAGGATAGAGGATAGGATAGGATAGAGGATAGGATAGGATAGAGGATAGGATAGGACAGAGGGATAGGATTGATAGGATAGAGGATAGGATAGGATAGAGGATTGGATAGGATAGAGGATAGATGATAGGATAGGATAGAGGATAGGATAGGGGATTTGATAGGATAGAAGGTAGGATAGGATAGAGGATAGGATAGGATAGAAGATAGGATAGGATAGAGGATAGGATAGGATACAGGATTGGATAGGATACAGGAAAGGATAGGTTTGAGGATAGGATAGGATGGAGGATAGGGTAGGATAGAGTATAGGATAGGATAGAGGATAGGATAGACGATAGGATAGGATAGAGGATAGGATAGGATAGAGGATAGGATAGGATAGAGGATAGGATAGGATAGAGGATAGGATAGGACAGAGGATAGGATAGGGGATTGATAGAGGATAGGATAGGATAGAGGATTGGATAGGATAGAGGATAGGATAGACGATAGGATAGGATAGAGGATAGGATAGGATAGAGGTTACGATAGGATAGGAGGATATAGGATAGGATAGAGGATAGGATAGGATAGAGGATAGGATAGGATAGAGGATAGGATAGGATAGAGGATAGGATAGACGATAGGATAGGACAGAGGATAGGATAGGATAGAGGATAGAGGATAGAGGATAGGATAGAGGATAGAGGATAGGATAGGATAGAAGATAGGATAGGATAGAGGATAGGATAGGATAGAGGATAGGATAGACGATAGGATAGGATAGAGGATAGGATAGGGGATTTGATAGGATAGAAGATAGGATAGGATAGAGGATAGGATATGATAGAGTAAAGGATAGGATAGAGGATAGGATAGGATAGAAGATAGGATAGGATAGAGGATAGGATAGTATAGAGGATAGGATAGGATAGAGGATGAGGATAGGATACAGGATAGGATAGGATAGAGGATAGGATAGGATAGAAGATAGGATAGGATAGAGGATAGGATAGGATACAGGATTGGATAGGATACAGCAAAGGATAGGTTTGAGGATAGGATAGGATGGAGGATAGGATAGGATAGAGTATAGGATAGGATAGAGGATAGGATAGACGATAGGATAGGATAGAGGATAGGATAGGATAGAGGATAGGATAGGATAGA